>NW_006922259.1:638572-645191 GCF_000298275.1 Orycteropus afer afer | reverse complement strand
CTTTATTGTTCTTATTGTAACTAGCAACTATTGAACCAAACAACATTATCAAAAACATCAGCAAACAGGAACAAATGGTAAAAATTGAGAGAGCACACTTCACCCCGGGAAGCTTAGAGTTTCCTTGAAACAGCCGCTTCAGACCGGTGACTATGTCACGCGGACCCCACCGGGGCTGTCGTGGAAGAAACCGGTCCAAGGGACTGGTACACCATGCAATGCTCAGCCAATATAACTATGAGACCAGAAGAACTAGATGGTACCTCCCCCACCACTCTCAACACTTGGAAAGTGATCTATGTAGGAGATCCTGGATAGAATGGGAAAACAATGTGGAACAAAACTTAAAGTCATAAAAAAAAAAAAAGAAGGACCAGCTTTGTTGGTGTGATAGAGCTTGATGAAACCACTAAGACTATGGCCCATAGCTATCCTTCAGGTCTGGAATTGAACCTACTCCTGAGGCTTCCAGACAAACAAAAAACAGGCATATGAGCTGAACATTTACATTAGGTAGCTACACTCCTTGGAGAAATCAATCATGGGAGAATAGAAGGGCTGTGTATGCACAAGGAAACAGCTTGAGGGGGAGCAGGAATGCATGGGAGAGCAGGACACAGGGAAGAGGTGGCTATGGGAAAGAAGTAGGAGGGGAGCTGTTGCATTGTGGGAGATTGAAGTCTATGTTATGAGACAAAGTGTGCAAAGATGAATTTGCACTGTAAACTTTCATTCAAATCACAATAAAACTAAAAAAAAACATTCTGGAAGCTTGATACCAACATTAAATACAAACAAGACATGACATTCAACATTAACACTCTAAAACTTTATTCCTATTTCACTCCCTCTACCCTCATCTTTATTGTTCTATCAACAATTACATCATTAGACATCCTATGTCTGTTAGATTAAATTTGTAATTATTTCTTACGCATTTGATGTTATAATTCTTTTAGAACTTACCTACCAAATTTACCAAGTGGAAATACTGTACAACTTTCATTTCCCCATGCTATTACAGATATTGCAGTTCTCTCTTTTATTTTCAGATTTTCTTTCCTATAAGCAGCTTTGAGCATCTGCCTAATGTTCTTTCCTTTCCATCTGAAAGTCTCCTCTTAATAATTCTTGCAGAGTAGGAGCTCTGGTAGCATAGTGGCTAAGGCACTTGACTGCTAACCAGAAGGCTGGCGGTTCAAACCCACCAGCCACTCCTCGGAAGGAAGGTTGGGCAATCCTACTTCCGTAGTAATACTGCCTCGGAAACCCAAGGAGCGGTCGCTATGAGTCAGGGCTGACTCGACGGCACATAACAACAACAACAACAACAGGTCCACGACGGTAAGGGGGCTATGTAGTTTCTCACAGAGTCAAAATGCAAACACAGAAGGTTCTAGAGAACTGTTTGCTTTAGGAAAAGCTGTGCTTTTAGGTTATGGTACATCCTGAGTGTCTGGACATAGGAAATCAAGATATTACATGATAGGAGTTTCTCTTTGTGTGTTTGGTTGTCACATTCATCAAGTCAAACGTTCTAGCTGGCCCAATAAAAGTGCATTGAAAAATAGTAGTAGTACTACATCTGGACTTAAATTTGAGCAGATTCATAGGGTACTAGAAAGTCACAGAAATAAACAGCTGAGATTTACAAGTCACCCAAGTTGTGGCCAATCAAATTAGGGAAGTGATGTTATGAAAAGGGTTTCCTATGTTTACTGGACCTGGAATTTTTCCATTTTCAAACAGATTGAAAAGAAAGAATATGTGAGAAATTGTCAACCTCAGTGTTATATATACATATCTTAACTCTTCTTCATAGAGTCCAGCTTCTCAGATTATTTGCTCAACAAAGAGATTGAATAAGTGTGGTGAAAGGATACCACCCTGACACACACCCTTCCTGATTTTAAACCATGCATTATTTCCCTTATTCTGTTTGAATGACAGCCTCTTGGTCTGTGTACAGTTTCCTTATGACCACAATTAAGTGTTCTAGAATTCCCATTCTTTGCAATATTATTCATATTTTGTTATGATCCACACAGTCAAATGCCTTGCATAGTAAACAGATAAATATCTTTCTGGAATTATTTCCTTTTAGCTAAGATCTATCTGACAACCGCAATGATATCTCTTGTTCTACATTCTGGAAGTTCCCTGTCAATATCCTGCTGCAACCATTTTAAAATTATTTTCAGCAAAATTTTACTTGCCTACGTTACTGTCTGATAACTTCCACTTTCTATTGGATCACGTTTCAGTCAGTTGGCTAGGTAGCTGTCTTTCAAATTTCCTAGCAGAAAAAAGTAAGTGCTTCCAGTGCTATATCTGTTTTTTGAAACATCTCAATGGGTATTCTGTCAATTCTGGTAAACTTATTTCTCAGCAGTTCCTTCAGCACAGTTTGGACTTCCTCCTTCAATACGACTGGTTCCTGATCATGTTGATCTACCTTCTGAAATGGTTAAATGTCAACTAATTCTTTTTGGTACAGTGTCTCTGTGTATTCCTTCCATCTTCTGATGCTTCTTGCATGATTTAATATTTTGCCCAAAGAATCCTTCAATATTGCAATTTGAGGCTTGAATTTTTTCTTCAGTTCTTTCAGCTTGAGAAATGCCGAGCATGTTCTTCCCTTTTGGTTTTCTAATTCCACACATTAAATTTACTTACTATAACTTTAATCACCTTTTGTTTGGAACAATTTCTAGCATTTAATTACATTTAAATTATATACTAAGGGAAAAAAAGATTCCAGATTCAAACATATTCTATTGTTGTTAGGTGCTGTAGGATCAGCTCTGACTCATAGTGACTCTATGTACAACAGAACAAAACACTGCTGGGTCCTGCACCATCCTCACAATCTTTGCTATGCCTAAGCCCATCCTTGCATCTACTGTGTTAATCCATCTCTTTGAGGGTCTTCCCTTCTTCCCTCTATGTTTCCAAGCATGATATCCTTCTTCAGGGATTCTTCCCTTCTGACAACATGACCAAAGCAAGTGAGATGAAGTCTGGCCACTCCCACTTCCAAGCAGCATTCTGACTGCACTTTTTTCAGCACAAAATTCTGGCTGTCCGTGATATTTTCCGTATTCTTCACCAACACCACAATTCAAAAGCATCAGTTCTTCTTCAGTTTTCTTTATTCATTGTCCAGGTTGCATATGAGGTCACTGAAAATACCACGGCTTGAGTCAGGTGCATGTTGGTCTTCAAAATAACATCTTTGCTTCTTAACACTTTTAAGAGTTTTTTTTGCAGCAGATTTTCCCAGTGCAATATGACATTCTGACTGCTGTTTTCATGGATATGGACTGTGCATCCAAACAAAATGAAAGCCCTGACAACTGCATTTTTTTCTGTTTCTCATGATGCTGCTTATTGACCCAGTTGTGACTATTTTCATTTTACGTTGAGGTGTAATCCATACTGATAACTGTCATCTCCGACCTTCATCAGTAACTGCCTCAGGTTGTTAACGGTCCCTCCTCCAATCCTGATTCCACATCTTCTTCATATAGTCCACCTTCTTGGATTATTTGCTCAGCATATAGATTGAATAAGTATAGTGAAAGGATACAGCCCTCATGTACTCTGTCCTGATGTTAAACCAAACAGTAGCCCTTTGTTCTGTTTGAATGACAGCCTCTTGATCTATGTGCAGGTTCCTCAATGAAGTGTTCTGAAATTCCCATTCTTCATAATGTTATCCATAGTTTCTTATGATCCACACAGTCAAATGTCTTTTCATGGTTAATAAAACACAGGTAGACATCTTTCTGGAATTCTTTGCTTTCAGCTAAGATCCATCAGACATCAGCAATGATATACCTCATTCCAAGTACTCTTCTGAAGCAGCTTGCAGGTCTGGATGTTCCCTGTCAATATACTATTGCAACAAATTTTTATTTATGTTCATTTAGCAAGATTTTACTTGTGATGTTAATGATACTTTTGGGTCATTAAGCCTTAAACAGGAGAAAGACAAAACAAACAATCATGTGGATGAAGGAAACCATCAGCATGTACACAATACAGACACTGATGAAATCCACTGACTCCCAGTCATGGAGTTCATTATTTGATAGAGAAGAAGGGAAATCATGATAAGATCATAACTGATGGCAGGTCAATCCATCATTGTTGCTGGTAGGTTAATAGAAGGTGTGTTGGGAGCATGATTAGGATATGTACATAATTCCAAGTTAAAAATATTATGGGTTTGTTCTGGAGTTTCTATGTTGTAGTTGAGGTAGGAGTTATGACCAAGCATTCATGATCATAGTCACCAAGACACCAACTTTTAACTTAAATTAGATAACATATAGGTATTTTAACTATTTTCAGTAAATGATCAACATAACCCACCACATAAATAAAAAGAAGAGAAAAATAAATACAAGATCACATTAAGTGATACAGAAAGGCATTTGAAAAAAAAAAAATTCTAACACTCATTCTTGGTAAAAATGCTCAGCAAAATGAGAATAGAAGGGAAATTCCTTAACACACAAAGGGCATATACACAAAATCAATGGTCAACATTAACATCAATGGGGGAGAGACTGGAACCATTCCCCTTTTGAATGGGAACCAGACAACGATGCTCTTTATCACCACATCTATTCAATAATTTGTTATTGGAAGTCCTAGATGCAACACTGAGACAAGAAAGGGAAATAAAAGAAGTAGTAAAACTCTCTCTATTTTTAGATGAGAACTGAAATGCATTAAATAGGGAAGAATTACTCTTTAACAAATGTTTCTGGGAAAACTGAATATCTATCTGCAAAAATTAAAATAAGATCCATATCTCTCACCATATATACAAACTAACTCAAGATAGATGAAGGATCTAAATGTAAACCTAAAACTATAAAGATTATCAAAGTAAAACTAGGGCAAACTTCCATGGCATAAATACACTCTCAAACATAGCTAAAAATACACAAACAGCAGAAGAAAAATCATATGACTGGGAACTTCTAAAAATTAAACATTTATGTACCTCAAAAGACTTCACCAAAAAAGTAAAAAGATAACCCAGAGACTGGAAAAAAAAAAATTGGCAACAGCATATCAAAGACTAATCTCGAAAATTTATAGGAAAATTGATTACTTCATCAAAAAAAAAGCAGTCAAATTAAAAAGTAGGCAGCGGATAAGAACAAACTCTTTACCAAAGAAGACATTCAAGGGGCTAAGAAACTCATGAAGAAATGCTTGTGATAATTAGACATTATAAAGATACAAATCAAAACAACAACAGGATATCATCTCACACCAGCAGTGATAGCAAAGTTCAAAAAAATAGAAAATAACACATGCTGGTGAGAGCATAAGGAGACTTCTGTGTGGTGTGCACTGATGTGTATAAGACTGTGGAAACTGGTAGCTTTGGTGCTTCCTTAAAAAGCTTGAAATGGAAATACCACATGATCCAGCAATCTACTACTAGATATATACCCTAAAGGAGTAACAGCTGTGACATGAATCAACAGGCACACCCACATAAATTGTTGCATTATCCACAATAGTAAAAAGTACCCATCAACAGATGAATGCATAAATAAATTATGGTACATACACACAATGAAATACTATGCAATGTTCAAAAACAATGATCAATTCATGAAATGCCTCATAACATGAATTAACTTAAGAGACATTATGCTGAGTGAAATTAGTCTGTCACAAAAGGGCAAATATTGTATGAGATAGTTATTGTAAAAAGTCAAGAAAAGTTTATATGCAGAAAGAATCATTCTTTAAAGGGGTAGAAGGGGAATAAGAATAAATCACTAACTAGAGAGTAGACGCATACTAACCTGAGTGAAGGGAAAGGCAGTGTACAATAAGGGAGAGGTCAGAACAAAATGATCAAGGCAGAAGACACAGGAAGGACCACAAGAGTTAAAGGCAACAAAGGTAAATGTTGTTGTTGTTTTAGGTGTCATCAAGTTGTTTCTGACTCATAGTGACCCCATGCACAGCAGAACGAAGCAACACCCGATCCCACGCTAGTTCCATGATCCTTGCTATACTTGAGCCCGTTGTCACAGCCACCGTGTTAATCCATCTCCTTGAAGACCTTCCCCTTTTTCGTCGACCTTCCACCTTACCAAGCATGACATCCTTCTCCAGGGAATGGTCCCTTCTGACAACATGACCAAAGTAGGTGAGATGAAGTCTGGCCATCCTCACTTCCAAGGAGCATCTTGGCCACATTTCCTCCAGGACAGATCTGTTAGTTATTTTGGCAGTCCATGGTACTTTCAGCATTCTTCGCCAGCACTACAACTCAAAAGCATTAACTCATCTTCGGTCTTCCTTATTCATTGTCCAGCTCTCATGTGCATACGAGGTGATTAGAAATATCATGGCCTGTGTCAGGTGCACCTTACTTCTCAAGGAGACATCCTTGCTTCTCAGCACTTGAAACAGTTCCTACGCAGCTGACCTGCCCAGTGCTACATGACATCTAATGTCCTGACTGTTGCTTTCATTGGTGTCAATTGTAGAACCAAGCAACGTGAATTCTTTGACAACCTCAATCTTTTCTCCATTTATCATGATGCTGCTTATTGGTCCAGTTGTGAGGATTTTTGTT
>NW_006922259.1:634664-637377 GCF_000298275.1 Orycteropus afer afer | reverse complement strand
GTCATCTATTTTGGTCTTCTCTTCTTTTGTTGTCTTTTTAGTGACCTCTTGCTTTCTTCATGGATGATGCTTTTGATGTCATCCCACAATTCTTCTGCTCTTTGGTCATTGGTGTTCAATGTTTCAAATCTATTCTTTAGATGGTTTCTAAATTCAGGAGGGATATATTCTAGATCATATTTTCACTCTGGTGGACTTGTGTCAATTGTTTTTAATTTCAAGTTGAAGTTGCATATGAGCAGTTGATGGTTTGTTCCACAATCAGCTCGTGGCCTGCTTTTGGCTGAAGATATTGAGCTTCTCCATTGCCTCTTGCTACAGATATAGTCAATCTGATTCCTGTGTGTTCCATCTAGTGAAGTCCACGTGTACAGCTGCCATTTGTGTTGTTGATAAAAGGTGTTTGCAATGAACAAGTTGTTGGTCCTGCAAAATTTTAAAGGTAAATACTATTACATAAATAATCCTGCAACAACAGAAATAGCAGTAATGTACAAGTGGATGCACAGATAGACACTCAACCTAAACAGAGGTGGGAAGGCAAATGGTACTATATCTCTGAAAAGGCAAATATTTGAGAGGGGATATTTCTACATAGGAGTTCTGGTGACATAGTGCCTAAGGCATTTGACTGCTAACCAGAAGGCTGGTGTTCAAACCCACAAGCCACTGCTCGGAAGGAAGATTGGGCAAGCTACTTCTGTAGTGATGCCACCTCAGAAACCCAAGGAGAGGTCGCTATGAGTTAGATCTGACTACACGACAATGGGTTATATTTCTATATATGTATTTATATGTGCTTCAAATATGTCCATGAATATTGTAGAGCATAAAACCAACAAATCTCACTATCATGAAGTCCATCAAGTCAATTCTGACTCATAGGGACCCTACAGAACAAAGTAGAACTGTAAATCAGTCCAAAGGACTGATGGACCACATGAACTGCATCCTCCATGATGACCCTGAGACTGGAAGAACTAGATGGCATCTAGCTACCAGTGAAGTTTGCTGTGAAAGAGATCACAGTAGAAGATCCTTTATAGAATGGGAGAAAAGTGTGGAACAATACTCAAAATTATATATAGAAAAAGAAATAGACCATACTCATTGGTTTGATCAAGATTGCTGGAACCACTAAGACTATGGCCTTCAGACATCTTTTAAGCCTGGAACCAAGCTCACCACCGTGAATCAGCATTAAGCCAAATGAGAGACAAGATTTTAGGGTGAACAATAACACAAATGAGATATGCATTCATCTGAACCAACATCTATACAAGATCAATAGAGAAAGATGTGCCCAGGGATAAAACTCCAAAGGCAGGAAGAGATAGGAAAGAAGGACAATAAGGGAAATGGTAAACACAGGGAGCAAGTGGGAAGAGTGCTGTAGTGTCTAAGTCATTTGACTGCTAACCAAAAGGCTGGCAGTTCAAACCCACCAGCCTCTCCACAGAAGGAATACTGGGCAATCTGTTTTCATAGATATACTCCCTGGGAAACCCAAGGAGGGGTAGCTATGAGTAAGATCCAACTCCATGGCAGTAAGTTAGGTTTTTCTCTTGACAATCAATGTCACAAAACAAAGGATTGATTGTTGAGTGGAAAAACCAGTGTGCTCTGTAAACTTTCACCCAAATTACAAGAGAGGGAACCCAGGCCATGCTGCACAAGTGGCATGGTGAGAGAGCAGGGAAAGACAGAAAAGGCAAAGGGGACTGGAAGAGATCAAGGAGTCAGCTGCAGGGGTCCAAGTGAGGAGAGGGAACTCAAGCCATGCCCCAAAGTGACAAGGTGGGAAAGTGGGGAAAGGACAGAAAAGGCCAAGGGGACTAGGTCAGAGTGAGGAGTCAGCCATAGGGATCCTGAGGAGAGGGAAACCAGGCCATGCCCCAGAAGTGGCAAGGTAGGAAAGCAGGGAAAGGACAGAAAAGGCCAAGGGGTCAGAAAAGGCCAAACAGGCCACATCAGAGTGAGGAGTCAGCTGCAGGAATCCAGGTAAGGGTGGTTGAAGAGGTTTCCAACAGCTAAGGGAGAGAAACTTGTCTGTTGATTTGTCCTCTGTGATGACATGTTGCTGTGAGTCTTAAGGCTGAGCCACTGATGTTTCAAACCCAGTGAGGTGCACATGGTGCACAGGTATCAAACCAGCTGCAGACTAAGACAGACTAGGAAGAAGGAAGAGGACATCCACTTCAGAAAGAATTGGCCAGGGAAAACCTTATGAATAGCAGAGAAAAATACTGTCTGATACATTAAAGCACAACTTTAAGAATAGTCTGGAAACATTGTACAATACAGAGGAAGAACATAAGTCACTTAGGTTAGAAAGCTCTCAAAATAGGACAGGGCAAGAGCTGCATTATCAGAGTAAAACCAGCCTTACTTATAAGGATAGGCTAAAGCTTTCAGAACCTCCATATACTGATGTGGCACCACTCAAATTGAGGAAAAACAGCTGCAAATGTCCAATAACAGTTGGAACATGAAATGTATGAAGTATGAATCTAGGAAAATTGGAAGCTGTCAAAAATGAAATGGAACACATAAAGATTGATATCCTAGGCATTAGATTGTTGTTGTTGTTGTTGTTATTATTTTCTGTCAAGTCGGCCCCGACTCATAGAGACCCCTCCTTAGGTTTCCGAGGCAATATCACTACGGAAGTAGGATTGCCCAACCTTCCTTCTGAGGAGTGGCTGGTGGGTTT
>NW_006922259.1:620635-632569 GCF_000298275.1 Orycteropus afer afer | reverse complement strand
GAACAAGGGGACACTGTGTGGTTTGAAATCAGGAAGGGAGTGTGTCAGGGTTGTATCCTTTCCCCATACTTACTCAACCTATATGCTGAGCAAATAATCCGAGAAGCTCGACTATATGAAGAAAAACATGGCATCAGGATTGGAGGAAGAATCATTAACAACCTGACATATGATGATGATACAACTTTGCTTGCTGAAAGTTAGGATGATTTGAGGCACTTACTGATGAAGATTGAGGAACACAGTCTGCAGTATGGATTACATCTCAACAAAAATCCTCACAACTGGACCAGTAAGCAGCATCACGATAAATGGAGAAAAGATTGAGGTTGTCAAAGAATTCACGTTGCTTGGTTCTACAATTGACACCAATGGAAACAGCAGTCAGGACATTAGTTGTCATGTAGCACTGGGCAGGTCAACTGTGAAGGAACTGTTTCAAGTGCTGAGGAGCAAGGATGTCTCCTTGAGGACTAAGGTGCATCTGACACAGGGCATGATAATTCCAATCACCTCGTATGCGGGTGAGAGCTGGACAATGAATAAGGAAGACAAAGACGATTGGATGCTTTTGGTTTGTGGTGCTGGCGAAGAATGCTGAAAGTACCACTTACTGCTAAAAGAACTATAAGATCTGTCCTGGAGGAAGTGGAGCCGAAATGCTCCTTTGAAGCTAGAATGGCCAGACTTAGTCTCACCTACTTTGGGCATGTTGTCAGAAGGGACCATTCCCTGGAGAAGGATGTCATGCTTAGTAAGGTGGAGGGTTGCCAAAAGAGGGGAAGGCCTTCAATGAGATGGATTGACACAGTGGTTGCAACAATGGGCTCAAGTATAGCAAGGATTATAGAGTTGGCACGGGATTGGGTGTTGCTTCGTTCTGCTGTGCATGAGGTCGCTATGAGTCAGAAATGACTGGACGGCACCTAACAACAACAACAATAATATTTATTAGTGGTTGAAACCATGCTGAGGTGAAATAATTGCTAAGTAATACACTGTGTGCATGATTCTGTTTTTCCAGGAAAATCATTTGTTTTTCCTGAAAGCAATGTTTGTTTGCTTTGTTTTGTCTCCAAAATCATTCGGACACTTCAAACTTACTGAGAATGTTAAAGGGTTTATGTGAGTATTGGAACAGCAGGGGTAACTGTCTAAATTAACTGTATCAGAAATTAAACTGAGAAAAGTGTAATTAACAAGCTAATTTATTAAATCATTTGGATATAGCAACAATGAAAACATTACATTCATTCCTAATAATATTGTGAAATTTGTTCTGACCTTGCAGACCCCCTGAGATCAGGCTAAAATAAAATATCTGTTTGTTCCAGAATATAAAAGAGCATGATAAAGGTTAACACTTGGAAATAAATTTTATTTGCCTTGGTTTATAATACCTAAAACTGAAAAGCTATTAAATATTTTAAAATATTAGCAGATTTTGCTCAATTTTGATGGGTTTTTTTTTTTTTAGTTTACTGTTAATTATGTTCAACTATAATAAAAATGATTATTCTTTCTTCAGCATATTTTCCTAGGAAGCAAATATTCTGTATATCATTAAATAAGATAAGCTTATGTTTGCTTTTATGTCTTTGACTAAGAAAAACAATCCTCATGGATTTTGAAAAAGCTAAGAATTTTACTTTTATATCTTTTATTTCTTTCTTTATTTAAAAGATCTCCAAGCATTTGTAAGTGACCTACGATAAATTCTTGACAAATTTGAAACTTTATGGAAAGTCACAAAAGAACTGTTCCATTTTTGTAAAGGGAAGTATATTAGCAATGGTAAGATTTATTAAAAATGTGATGAGTTGCATGAGAATATGTTGTGCAATGAGGTTGTGCTTCTTTTTTTTTTTTTCCTCAGTTTAAAATTTGCATGTGTCTCAGTGTCCTTGCTGTTTATATATATCTGGTGCTTTTCTGTCTGATATTAGATAACAAAAGTATATTATCGTGATAATTTCAATTATTTTTTTAATTGTTAAGTTGGATGTAACTTTATTCCTTTAATTTAAATCTAGTATTATGGGTTTCAACTGAGGATTTACTCTGCTATAGAGTTTTAGTAATATTTAGCTGTTTAGAAGCTTGATAATCTTAGTATATTCTAACTTATAGGATCTATATTTATCTCAACATTATTATATGTTATATGTAAAGTTCTTTCCTCTCCAATTATTATGGTAATACATTTCACATATCAGATATAATATTCACTTTTAATATAAGGTTAATGATATATTTAGAGATATTTTGTCTAAAGTTTCTTTTTTTAGTGAGGAGGACTGTCTTTATTTTGTCTTGCACTACTTTTGTAATGAATTCTCATCAAGTCTTTCACTTTAAGAATTAATATTAGTAATAAGTTAATCATGCTATTTTTAAGTCATGTCATCTGCAGATAGTTCTTACTTTCCTGAGAGTGTTTGCAATATGCTATAGGGAAGTCTTTCACCAAAAGAGACCAATAGAAAGGACTATAGCAGATATTTGGGTGTGTATTTCTAAATGGCACTATTTATATCACTAGACTGAGAGCTCTGATGGCTTAGTGCCTAAAGCATTTGACTGCTAACTAGAAGGCTGGCAGTTCAAACCCACCAACTGCTCCTTGGAAGGAAGATTGGGCAATCTACTTCTGCAGAGATACCACCTCAGAAACCCAAGGAGGGGTCACTATGAGTCGATTCAACTCAACACAGTAAGTTTGGGTTTTGCATCAAAATTTCCAGAACTCTTTTGGAGAAACAAATGGATTCATGAGACTGCTGATACAGAAGACAGAGTTGAAATTAATCATATAGGACTAAGGAGACTCAAAGATTATCATGGATTCTATATGAAATATTGGTGTTGTTTTGATATTCTAAAAGAAAACACTGTCTCTTTATTCTTAACTATAACATAACAATTTAATAGAATATGTTTATACAAAGATGAAACATTTATATTTTCTCCTTGCTTGATCCCTCCAGAATTGAAAAAATCTTAATGCGTGTTCTTATACAGAAAAATAATTGATGCATTTGAATTATGGTATTGTAAAAGAATGTTGAATATGCCAAAACAAACAAACAAACAAAAAATTGCCATGCATGAAGTACAACCAAATGCTCCTTAGAAGTTAGGATGGCAAGACTTCACATACTTTGGTCATGTTGTCAGGAAAGATCAGTCCCTGGAG
This sequence comes from Orycteropus afer afer, assembly GCF_000298275.1. NCBI lineage: Eukaryota > Metazoa > Chordata > Mammalia > Tubulidentata > Orycteropodidae > Orycteropus > Orycteropus afer. The sequence continues at coordinate 629,373 of NW_006922259.1, read as the reverse complement.
AAGGATATCATGCTTGACAAAGTAGAGGGTAAGTGAAGAAGGGGAAGATCCTTAATGAGCTGGGTTGAGACAGTGGTGGCAATAAATGGGCTCCAGCATAGCAATGATTAGGAGGATGGCATGGGACTGGGAGTGTATCGTTCTGTTGTACATAGGGTCATTACAAACTGGAACTGACTCAAAGGCATATAACAACAAGAACCACACACAAAAAAATATGGCAAATAATTATTTGCATAAATTCAATAAAAATCTATCCCCCTTGTTAACTGGCTATAGTTGCAAACCTCTGTTATTTAGCAGAGCTTTGACTAGAATGCCATATTTGAGAATAATCCTCAGAGTATCAGGTATGACCAGACACTTTTAAGGAACTAAGATTGATTTTATGGAGCCATTGTTTACAAAGCCTTCCTATGAAACTTAACCTACTACCTGATTTAAGATTCTTAACCCTGTAGGTGAGTAAAGAAGGTCACTTCCTGGTAGTCCCAAAAGCCTTACAATATTTTGGGACTTCAAGAAAAGAGAAACTCACCAAAATCTGTGGGTATTAGAGATAAAATCTGGTATCAAATTCTCCACTTGGCTTCCTGACCTCAAGAGACTTTACAAGTTTAATCTGAAGTTTTACATGAAAATTTACAGCAAATCAGTTTCAAAAGGCTATATGATAAATTACCATTCTTGCTGCAGATATGTAAATAATAGTGAGCAACCCTATTTTAGATCAAGAAAAAAAAATTGCTTTGAGATCACATTTTGATTGAGAAGAGAGTAACTCTAGAGATAAATTGTATGTTTCGAGAAAAATCATGACAGGTCCTTGTGGGCTATTGAATTATAGTTTAGTTCATTGTCTTTGAGACTTTTTTTGTAAACCACAAACAGGTTTATTTTCTACTTGTAGATCAGGTGTATTCTTGTTATTTGGTTTATGCCATTCTCTATATATCTATACATAGCCATTACCTGATAGGAAAATTATAAATGTGAGAGAGACTAAAACTGAAGGCCATCAAACTACTGACTAAACTTCTATCAAATCAGGGTACAATGACAAAGAGAGCATTAATTGGGTATTCTATAACATAATATCCAACAATCATGGTAACCTTCCTTAGTGAAATTGTTTTAAACTCTCTCTCTCTCTGCATATGTTACAAATGATGTTAGATAAGATGATTCTCTTACTAATCTATGTTATAATCTTGTTGTGGTGTTGTTATGTGCTGTCGAGTCAGACCTGACTCATAGCAACCCCTCCTTGAGTTTCCGAGGTGATATCACTACAGAAATACATTGCCCAACCATCCTTCCGAGGAATGGCTGGTGGGTTTGAATCACCAGCCTTCCGATTAGCAGTCAAGTGCCTTAGGTGATGTTATATCCTCTCTCTAAATATGCACAAATAAAGATAATTACATTAAAAAAAAAAAAAAAAAAGATTAGCTCTTGATTATTTACTTTCTTCCCCAAAAAAAGTTTGTATTTTGCTAAAAGAAAATTGTTACAGATATAGGTGCAGATAGAGATATAGATATGTTAGTGATACTTAAGTTGAATTATATGGAGATATAGTTTTAGGAGATGCTCATGCTAGATATTCAATGCATGCACTGATGTGCCACTGGCATCTTCTTGTGATTTGTTTTCATAGCTAGGAAATTTTGGTTTGTGGGCCAGAGAAACCTTTCACATCATTGGCTTATGCATTCTCATCATTTTGATTTTTTATTTTATTATTAAGCTACTACACTGTTTGGTGTCTGGGGTCTTAAAAACTTGTGAATGACCATCTAGGTAAAAAAAAAAAAGGCCTCTTGTGACTGGGAGAAGAGTGAAGAAAAGAAGCTAAGGAACCAACAGGAATGACATATGTTACACTAAATGTATCTCAGAGAATAATAATTATCATTACTGAGACTGGAAGAACTTAGATGATTCCCAGCCAACACTTAGTTGATCAATGATTCTGCTCAGATCATGATCAAGGAGGAAGATAGTGAAGAAAAAAATAATAATAGAAGGCATCTTACTTTGATTTTAAGGATTTTTCTTACTCAGGAAACCAAATATTAATAATATAAATAATTTTAATAAAATTAATTTAATAAAATAAAATTAATAATAAAATCATGAACTGTAAAGTTATTAACTAGTTTTATTTTCTTTTTCTGGATTTAAGGAGTGCTAATGATAGTGAAACAGAGGCCTAGTTTAACATGGTGATTGAATCTTTGCAAACCCGTTTGGGACAAAAACAATTGTTAACCCAATGCAAAAAACATGTAACTTTAAGTAATTTCCCTTGGTTTCTGTGAGATGAGGTAACTTCTATCAATTTAAAACTTCCAGATTATAGTTAAACCAAAACCAAACTCACTGCCATCGAATCGAATCTGACTCATAGTGACCCTTCCTTGGATTTCTGAAATGGTATCACTAAGAAGTAGATTGTCTGATCTTCCTTTCAGAAGAGTGGCTGGTGGGTTTGAACCGCCAGCCTTCTGGTTAGCAGTCAAATGCCTTACTCACTATGCCACAGAGCTCCTCAGAATTAAGGATTTGTGCAAATGAGTTGGGGAAGGGGCAGCCAGGTCAGAGACCACCTAGAAAGCTGATAGCAGCTGATCTCAGTAAAGGAGACACATGGTTCAATCAATCACATTAAGATTAGTTAATGATTGATTTTCTATTTTTCTTCATCTATTTATAACCTTCATTGTAACTAGTCTGTAATAATCTAGCTATTTTGGGCTTGTTTTGGTTATCTAGTGCTACTATAACAGACATGCCACAAATGGATGGCTTTAACCAACAGGGATTTATTCTCTTACAGTTTAGGAGGCAAGAAGTCTGAGTTCAAAGTGCCAGCTTTAGGGCATAGGTAAAAGCCACTTGACCTTTGGCTTCAGCTCTGCCTCTTGCTCCCAGCTCACTAAAGCTGGAGGCTTCTCTTAACTCAGACAGCTGCTGGCTATTAACTCTGACAAACCCAAGTTTTACCAGTAAAAGATTATTAAGCAACATGGCAGGCCGCTAGTACAAGCACAGAAATAGTACCAAGATCAGCAGGCAATCATGGCAGGCTGCTAATGAAGACATGGCTATATGCAGAGTCAAATCATGCTAAATTAAAGCTAGACACTTTTCTCAAAACTTCTTGTATATACTTATTCTTATATACATGCCTAAGGCAGCTACTCATAGTAGATACCACCATGGAGTTGATTACCAATCTCATCATGAGGAATACTACATCCAGATGCCCAGCCACTCAGAACAAGACCCAGCCAAGTTGACACATAACCTTTAACTACCACAGGGGTTTTTCTGTTTTGTTTTAAAATCAAAATGGTCTCCCTATATACATATAAAATAACTGCTCAGAATTAACCTTATTTTTCAATTTCTTTGAATTTTGAATTTTTTTTAACAAATTCAATAAATTAATTTTAAAATAAAATACTAATCCAATTACTTTAGATGTTTCCATTATCATATATAACTACTATTGTGTTTATCTCTGGACTTTCTATTCTGCTATATTTTTTTTATTATAAGGACCTCATAGTATATTTAAGTACCTGGAAGATCTAGTCCCCAATGTTGCCATTCCTCTTAGATTTTCCTGGGTATTCTTACATGTTTACTTTCCATAGTAACATAGATTTTTTTTTTTTCCTTCAGGGGAAAAATAATTGTTGGCATTTTTGTTTGGTTTTTATTAAATTTCTATCTTTAACAGTGGGAACTAACATCTTTCTGATATTATATTTTCATTTGTAAGAAAAAAGTATCTTTCCAGTTTTTCAAATTTATGATTATTTAAAAATTTTCTTCATACAAATTTTGCACCTTTCTGGTTAAGTTGATTTCCTAAACTTTTATCATTTTTGTTGATTTTTAAATGGAATTTTCTCTTTGTTTTATATCCTAACCGGGTATAGTTTGCCTATGTGAAAATATTTTGTTTAGTATCTTAACTTGGTATACTGTTGCCTTATTATATACTTTTATATTTATTTATTTCAAAGACAGTGCATATTAAATTAATACCCAGTATTATGTTTAAAAGTGAAACACTTGATTTGTTAAAAGATGGAATGAGTGAGGGATTAATTTACTGATAAAATTAAAGAATATAGTTTTAAGGTATAGTACTTTGCATTAATACATGAAATTGAACAAAAATATTCATATGCAAGAAACATCTGCAATATTGAAGTAACTGGCAGAACTGAGGAATGTAGAAAGATACAAGGTAGCAACATAAAAATTAATATATTTCTTGTCACTATTAATACTGATTAAGTATTTATAAATAGAAAAATATTCTTTCCTATGTGGTTTCCAATATGTGATTATCTTGAAATAATCACAATTATTGTGGAAAAATTTTATACCAAGAAAAAAGTATGACAATGCTTCCAGATAAGAAACCATTTGAGTAGAATTTTACAAGTCGGTAAGCTTACTCATAATATGTTTAATGTTCATAGCTTCTTTTTGACATCAGTAAGTCTCCTGACCACATGATGTTTTTCAAAAAGTCATATTTTATATTTATCTCCTTCTCTGAGGAACATTGAGCATCATTTTTTCCCTGGTTATTATAAGATCATGTAGGACCTGCCCTTTGCCTCTATTTCTAATCTCATCTCTACATCTCTCCAACTTTCTCACTACAGCTTAGGATCACAGACATTTTTGCAGCATCTCAACCATGACAAGTGAGTTTCTGTCTCAGAACTTTTCCTCTTCCTATTCCCTCTACCTAAAACATCTCTGTTTACATGGTGTGTTAGACTGGGTTCTCTGGAGAAACAAAAACCAGTAAAGCTTAAATATATATATATAGAGAGAGAAATTTATCTTAGGAAAATGGCTCACACACTTATACAAGCTGACAAGTCCAAAGTTACTGGATCAAATGTCAAGCTGGAGACTTTTCCACATCAAGCTGGAGGCTTTTCCCAACTCTTGCAACTGCAGGCGCTGAGGACCTCAAGTCTGGCAGGCAGTACACCAGTTTTGACTCCAACGAATGATGAATCCAAGATCTCCAGGCCGAATGGTGGACTGTTCACTCACGGACAGTTGTAGGCAGCACAACAGAATCCCGATCCACAAAAGAATGTCTCTTGTCCCAGGATGTCCTTTGATATACTGGAAGCAGGTCGCACCTTTAGGGAAACTCCCTTTCAACAGATGGCCTGCTCAAAACATAATCATCAGATCATGGGAATAACCACATCACAATAGCTCAAACCACCCAGAATTGTGGTCCAGCCAAGTTGACACACAGCTCCAAATATCACAGTCCACCCCTTGTCAACTTGGAAGTTGTACACATCTTCTTAACCATATATAATCTCTAAATAAGGACAATTATAAAGTCATATTTGCACCTAACATGATATGCTTACACACGTACAACCAAAAGGCATTAACCTTATTTATATTTCACAATTCATAACAGAAGGAAACAAAAATATTTGATGCACATATACAATGAAGAAATATAACAATCACAGTCCTCGTTTCTGCAGCTGGTCACGTGGTCGTAGCTGATATTCAGAACTACCATCTTCCACCACTGATTCTGTATTTCCCTTGCCCTCAGCAAGCACCTCAGCTAGTCGTGGTTCTTCACCTGGTGTGGTGACCCAAACATTCATTCCTGAAGGGTCTGGGCCATTAGCAGTCATATCAGAATTGGGTTGCTGTAATTTTCCATTGACTTTAATCACAAGGCATGGGAGTACTAAGAGACTTCCTAAAGAATCTCCTGTATTCCAGACATATTCTTCTTTACCTCCATTATGTAAAGTCAATCCTATTTCCCTTGGTAATCAGGATCTATCACACTAGATAGTACAGTAATGCCCTTCTTTGTCTGTTGATCCAGAGGCATGAGGAAGCCAAAATGGCCATGTGGCATTCTTAATTTCCAGTTCAATGCAATCAGTATTGTGTCTCCAGGTGGGAGTGTTCCTCCCTTTGGGACTAAGATCTCCAAACCCACAGAGCATAGGGTAGCAGGGACAGGAAGCAAAAATTTTTTGAGTGGGTCACTAGGGGTAATAGTGAGTGGTACCACTCCTGTTTCCACTTCTTGGTTCCTGGACCTATGAATCCTGGCTATTGGAGAAACAGAACCATATATTGGATGCTGGTTTAGAGTATGTACAGCCTCCTGGAGAACATTGCCCCAACTCTTCAAGGTATTGCCACCTAGCTGGCACCGTATTTGTGTTTTTAAGAGGCCATTCCATCATTCTATCAAGCCATCTGCTTCAGGATGATGGGGAACATGGTAACACCAGTGAATTCCATGAGCATAAGCCCATTGCCACACTTCATTTGCTGTGAAATGAACCTCAATCCGAAGCAATGCTGTGTGGGATACCATGATGGTGAATAAGGCATTCTGTAAGTCCACGGATGGTATTAGCAGAAGCATTGCATGCAGGTAAGGTGAGTCCATATCCAGAATAAGTGTCTATTCCAGTAAGAACAAAAGGCTGTCCTTTCCATGATGGAAGTGGTCCAATGTAATCAACCTGCCACCAGGTTGCTGGTTGATCACCCCAAGGAATGGTTCCATATCGTGGACTCAGTGTTGGTGTCTGCTGTTGGCAGATTGGGCACTCAGCAGTGGCGGTAGCCAAATTAGCCTTGGTAAGTGGGAGTCCATGTTGCTGAGCCCATGTATAACCTCCATCCCTGCCACCATGGCAATTTTGTTCATGAACCCATTGAGCAATGACAGGAGTAGCTTGGGAAAAAGAGTGGATGGTTTCCACTGAACATGTTATCCTATCCACCTGATTGTTAAAGTCCTCCTCTGCCGAGGTCACCTTTTGGTGGGCATTCACATTAGACACAAATACCTTTACTCCTTTGACCTATTTAGAGAGATCTAGCCACATAACTCTTCCCCATACATCCTTATTACCAATTTTCCAATCATGCTCATTCCAAGCCCCAGACCATTAGCCACAGCCCATGAATCTGTATATAATCGCACATCTGGCCATTTGTTATTCCATGTAAAGCGAACAGCCATATGCACGTCTCAAAGTTCTGCCCATTGGGAGGATTTCCCTTCACCACTCTCCTTTAAGGAAGTCCCAGAAAGGGGCTGCAGTGCCACTGCTGCCCACTTTCGAGTGGTGCCTCCATATCACGCAGAACCATCTGTAAACTAGGCATGAGTTTTCTCTTCCTCAGGCAACTGATCATAAGGAACTCCCCATGAGGCCGTAGGTGCAGAGTGGGACAGGGAAAGTAATGTGACTGGAGTGGAGACCATAGGCATTTGGGCTACTTCCTCATGCAAGTTACTTGTGCCTTCAGGTCCTGCTCAAGCCCGATCTCTGATATACCACTTCCATTTAATGATGGAGTGCTACTACTGTGCATGTCCAACTTTATGACTCTGTGGGTCAGAAAACACCCAGTTCATGATGGGCAGCTCAGGCCTCATAGTCAATTGGTGGCCCATGGTTATGTGTTCAGTCTCTACTAAAGCCCAGTAAAAAGCCAAAAGCTGTTTCTCAAAAGGAGAGTAGTTATCTGCAGAGGATGGCAGCACTTTACTCCAAAACCCCAAGGGTCTGCATTGCAATTCACAAATAGGGACCTGCCAAAGACTCCAAACAGAATTTCTATCTACTACAAACACTTCAAGCACCATTGGATCAGCCGGATCATATGGCCCAAGTGGCAGAGCAGCCTGCACGTCAACCTGAACCTGTCACAGAGTATTCTATTATTCTGGGCCCCATTCAAAACTACCGGCTTTCTGAGTCACTTGATAAATAGGTTGCAGCAACACACCCAAATGAGGGATATGTTGCCTTCAAAATTCAAAGAGGCCCACCAGACATTGTAACCTCCTTTTTAGTTGTGGGGGAAGCCAGATACAATATATTATCCTTCACTTTAGTAGGAATATCTCGACGTGCCCCACACCACTGGGCCCCTAGAAATTTCACTGAGGTGGAAGGTGCCTGAATTTCTGTTGGGTTAATTTCCCAACCTCTAGTATGCGTATGTCTCACCAATAAGTCTAGAGTCATAGACACTTCTTCTTTACTAGGTCCAATCAGCATAATGTCATCAATATAATGGACCAGTGTGATGTTTTGTGGAAGCAAAAGACGATCAAGATCCCTACAGAGTAAATTATCGCATAGTGCCAGGGAGTTGATATACTCCTGAGGAAGGACTGTAAAAGTACACTGTTAGCCTTGTCAGCTGAAGGCAAACTGCTTCTGATGGTCTTTCGAAATTAGTATCCAGAAAAAGTCATTGGCCAGATCAATAGCTGCATACCAAGTACCAGAAGGTGTACTAATTTGTTCAATCAATGAAATCACTTCAGGAACAGCAGCTGCAATTGGAGTCACCACCTGATTAAGTTTACAATAATCTACTGTCATTCTCCAAGATCCATCTGTTTTTTGCACTGGAAAAATAGGTGAATTAAATGGGGATGTGGTGGGAATCACCACCCCTGCATCTCTCAAGTCCTTGATGGTGGCAGTAATCTCTGCAACCCCTCCAGGGATGCGGTACTGCTTTTAATTTACTATTTTTGTAGGTAGAGACAGTTCTAATGGCTTCCACTTGGCTTTTCCTACCATAATAGCCCTTACTCCACATGTCAGAGAGCCAATGTGGGAATTCTGCCAATTGCTGAGTATATCTATTCCAATTATGCATTC
>NW_006922259.1:603085-620490 GCF_000298275.1 Orycteropus afer afer | reverse complement strand
TGATATTTTTGTGTCTCCTGGAATTAGTGTAAATTCAGAGCCAGTGTCCAGTAATCCCTGAAAAGTCTGATTATTTCCTTTTCCCCAATGAACAGTCACTCTTGTAAAAGGCCTCAGATCCCTTTGGGGAAGGCTAGGAGAAAGACTGACATTATAGGTTTTTGGCAATGTACTGGGGTCCTTCCTCAAAGGGACCTGGCCTCTCCTTCATTCAAGGCTTGTGGGTCTGTAAACTGAATCAAGTATGGAAGTTGATTGAGAGGCCTTGACTCTGTATTCTGGCAATTCAATCTAGGTTGCTGTTCATGTGACCTAGAATTCTTCTGTCTATACATATCAAGTAAATATTTAGTAGGCCTGCCATGTATTTCACTATGAGGAACACCACGAGCAAGTAGCCAATGCCATAATTCCACACAAGTCAGACTATTCTGATTACTGTTCTGACTCTGCTGTCCATTATGGTAGCCATGCCCTCCTTGCCTTTGTCGATTAAGTGCTGCCACTTGGCCCCTACTACCATGGGATCCAATCAGCCCCATCATAGTTAAGTGTCTTAGTTCAATTAGGGAAGTTCTCACTGTCAAATCAGGTTTATATAAAATAACAATCACAGCAGTCTTCAAGGATGTTGGAGCTCCCTTCACAAATTTATTCCTCACAGTACTGGTGAAAGGCGTGTCTTCTGGGCTCTCCATTTCTGGCTCCAGGGGTCTAATCTGATAAATCCATTCTAACAGGCCAATTTCCCTAGGCCTCTGGACACCTTCTTCTACATTATACCAAGGCAGGTCTGGTACTTCAACTTGACGTAAGGTAGGCCACCGCATAATCCATGCTTCAGTAAGCCAACCAAATAAACTATTAGATCCTTTCCTAACCTCTTGAGCTGAAACATTGAATGAAGAATCTGTATTTAGTGGGCCTAAATTAATAAACTCAGACTGATCCAATCTTACATTCCTTGCACCATTATCCCACACCCTCAGTAGCCATTCCCAGACATATTGTCCAGGTTTCTGTCTGTACATGTTAGCAAAATCAAGTAGGTCTTTTCAGGTATAGCGTACCACCTCCTCAGTCACACTTTCTATTTCACCTTTTGGGGCTCTCTTGGACTTAACTTTAGCTATAAGTCTAGCAGCAACAATGGGTGGTTGAGGCAGTTCCTGAGAGCATTCAGGAACTCTCATGGCCTCGGCCTCAGCCAATGACCCAGCAGGACTGGTTTGGCTAGTCCCATCAAACTGAGGTGGAGGGGATAATGGTTTTACAGTAATCCATTTACATGGAAGGGATTCAACAGAATTTACAGGCTCCACATCCTGATCTTCCTGATTATCTGTCCATATGTCTCCATTCCAGGTTTCAGGATCCCATTTTTTCCCAATCAATGCCCTCACTTTAATATCAAACAATGTTCTGGGTTGGCAATTTAATTGGCATTGTAATTCAGCCACTCTTACAATAAGACTCTGAGTTTGTTTTTCAGCAATATCAGCTCTGTTACTAGAAGATATAAGGCTTTCTTTCAGAGCACAACTGGAAGCACTGAGGTCTTTTATGTGGCACTTAAGCCAAGACTCAGCAGCTCTGAGCTCATCTCACTTTTTCACCATTTTATCTAGTGTAAGTAAGACCAACCAACCAGCTTCCTTATACTCCTCATGCTGACAAAATTGCAGAAATGTATCAAATATCTGATCACCCAGAGCATCACTTCTCACAAGTACTTGATCTATTGGTGGTGCTATTTCACATATTAATGTTGCCAGCTCATGACACAGATTAGTAGGGCACTCTTTACTAACTGACACAGGGTCACTAGTGTCTTTAAGATTAATCAAACTGAAGAACCAATTTAGGAAGCCCATCCTTATGATTTGTCTCTCTAGAACCCACTCTCGATACCAAATGTGTTAGACTGTGTTCTCTAGAGAAATAAAAAACAGTAAAGCTTATATATATATATAGAGAGAGAGAGAGAGAGAGAGAGAGAGAAATTTATCTTATGAAAATGGCTCACACACTTATAGAAGCTGGCAAGTCCAAAGTTCCTGGATCAAACGTCAAGCTGGAGGCTTTTCCCAATTCTTGCAACTGCAGGCACTGAGGAGCACAAGGTTGGCAGGCAGTATACCAGCTTTTGACTCCAATGAATGACAATCCAAGATCTCCAGGTCGAATGGTGGACTGTTCACTCATGGACAGTTGTAGGCAGCACAACAGAATCCCTATCCACAGAAGAATGTCTCTTTTCCCAGGATATCTTTGGATATACTGGAAGCAGGCCACACCCCTAGGGAAACTCCCTTTCACCAGATTGCCTGCTCAAAATACAATCATCTGATCCCATCATGGGAACAACCACACCACGACAGCTCAAATCACACAGAATTGTGGTCCAACCAAGTTGACACACAGCTCCAACTATCACACATGGCTTGTTCCTGGTTTCATTTATCAGTTTGATGAAATTTCACTTTCTAAATAAAGGGTTGTTTTCTATCATATCCTATTGAAATATTCTGTGGGCAAAATATTAAATGATTCAGGAAGCATCAAGAGAAAACAGAAGAAATGTAAAAAGTCACTGTACCAAAAAGAATTTGTTGACATTCAATCATTTTGGGAGGTACTATATGATTAAGAACAAGTGGTATTGAAGGTAGATATCCAAGCTGCACTTGAGGAAAACAAGACAATAGGAGTTGATGGAATATTCATTGAGATGTTTCAAAAAAAATTGATATGGTGCTGGAGGGTGCTTACTAGTTTATGCCAAGAAATTTGGAAGACAGCTACCTGGTTTACCTGGTTAACCAACTGGAAAAGATCTATGTTTGTGCCCATTTGAGAGAAAAGTGATCAAACAGAATGTGAAAATTATTGATCAACATGATTAACATCACACACAAGTAAAATTTTGCTGAATATAATTAAAAAACTGTTGTGGTGGTATATTGACAGGGAACTGCCAGAAATTGAAGCCAGATTCAGAAGAGGATGTGGAATAGAGATATCATTGCTAATGTCACATGGATCATGACTGAAAGCAACAAATACCAGAAAGATGTTTACCTGTGTTTTATTGACTATGTAAAGGCATTTGACTGTGAAGATCATAACAAATTATGATAACATTGCAAAGAATGGGAATTCCAGAACACTTAACTGTGCTTATGAAGAACCAAGAGGCTGTCATTCAAACAGAACGAGGGGATACTGCATGATTTAAAATCAAGAAGGGTGTGTATGAGGGTTGTCTCCTTTCACCACACTTACTCAATCTGTATGCTAAGCAAGTAATCAGAGAAGCTAAACTATATGCAGAAGAATGTGGCATCAGGATTGGTGGAAGATTCAATAACAATTTGCGATATGCACATGACACAACCTTGCTTGCTGAAAGTAAGGATGACTTGAAGCACTTACTGATGAAGATCAAAAACTACAGTCAACAAAGCGAAAACAAAAATCCTCAAAACTGGACCAATAAGGAACTTTACAATAAATGGAGAAAAGATTGATGTTGTCAAAGATTTCATTTTACTTGGATTCACAGTCAACACCCATGGAAGCAGCAATCAAGAAATCAGACATTATACTGCACTGGGCAAATCTGCTGCAAGGATCTCTTTAAAGTGTTAAAGGGCAAAGATATCACGTTGAAGACTAAAATGTGCCTAACCCAAGCCAAGGTACTTTCAATCACCTCTTAGGCATTTGAAAGCTGGACAATGAATACAGAAGAACAAAGAAGAACTGATGTCCTTGAATCGTGGTGTTGGTACAGAATACTGGAAATACCATGGACTGCCAGAAGAACAAACAGATTAGTCCTGAATGAAGTACATTTGTAATTTTCCTTAGAAGCAAGAATGACCAGACCATCTCACCTACTTTGGTCAAGTTGTCAGAAAGGATAAGTCCCTGGAGAAAAATAACAATGCTTTGTGAAGTGGAAGGTCAATGAAAAAGGGGAATATCTTCTATGAGATGGATTGACATAGTGGCTGCAAGCATAACAAGGATTGTGAGGATGGTGCAAGACTGAGCAGTGTTTCATTCTGTTGTACATACAGTCACTATGAGTCATAATCGACTCAGAACCTAATATCAACCACATCCACCATATCCACCACCCATCTCTCAATTTTTCACACTGTGGTGGCTTGAGTGTTGCTATGTTGTTAGAAACTATGCCACTGGTATGTCAAACAACAAGGACATCTCATAGTGGTCAGGTTTCAGCAGAGTTTCCAGACTAAGACAAGAAAGAAAGGCCTGGCAATCTCCTTCAGAAAATTAGCCAATGAAAACCATATGGATCACAATAGAATTTTGTCCAAAATAGTGTTGGAAGATAAGCCCACTAGATTGGAGGGTATTGAAAATTCACAATGGACTCAAGCATACCAACAGTCATGAAGATGGCTCAGGACTTGCAATGTGTCTTTCTGTTGTACATGTGGTCACTATTAGTCAGACCCAACTCGAAGGCAAATAATGATAGCATCTACCCAATCTAAAAATACTCCCTCACCATTCTCTTTCTACTTGCCCTGCTCTTATATTTTACTTTATAGGTATTAATGCCTGACATTATACATCCTTGGTGTACATTTATTAGCTCATTGTACTTAAAAGCACATAAAATTCAGTGCCAGTGCTGGTGAAGTTAGATGTAACAAAATCTACAGAAGTCTTTGGACAATCAATTAAATATTGTGTGGTAACATCCTGGAAAAGTTTTATACCCATTTGATAAGTTATATTGAGGGAAAAATAAATCCATAGATGATTTTTATAAAATAATTTTACTTCAGTAGAATTTATAATTTAGAAAATTGAATTTAACACAAGCATTAAATATTAAGAGAGTATTATAGTTGTGGTATCCTTAATTTATGGAATATTAAACTCATTAGTCAGTGTTCTCTTATTCAAAAACAGTCTAAACATTTCAAACAGGATTGTTTTAATGTCAGAGATTAGATCCAGTGGTGATAAAGGGCTGACAGGGACGGTTGGAAAAGCAAGGGAAAGGAGTGTTCTTCCTCAAAACCAGAATTATGTCTTATATAAAGAGATTAAAAGAAAAAAAAAAACAAACATGTTTTCTATAAAAATAGCATGATAGCAGCTAGTCTCACTGCCGGGCTGATGCAGATGCCGTGCTTCTAATGGTGCTCATGGAACCAAAAGTGCTAATGAGCATTAACACAGACACTGCATTCCCTCCATTGCAGCTGAAACTGCCTTTGGGCTAATGGAGCCCACATTCCCATCATGATTTCCAATCGCCTACAACTGGGAGCTCTGGTGGCGTAGTGCCTAAGGCATTCGACTGCTAAACAGAAAGCTGGCAGTTCAAACCCACCAGCCACCCCTTGGAGGGAAGACTGGGCAATCTACTTCCACAGAGACACCACCTAAGAAACCCAAGGAGGGGTCGCTATGAGTTGGAAAAGACTTGATTCAATGGCAGTGAGTTTTTGAGTTTACAGCTAGGCACTTGACTGCTAACCAGAAGACTGGTAGTTTAAACCCACAAGCCACGCCTCAGAAGGAAGCTTGGGCAATCTACTTCTATAGTGATACCACCTCAGAAACCCAAGGAGGGGTCGCTATGAGTTGGGTCCAACTCAACAGCACATAACAGCAACAACAACACCTGAGCTCTAGAGACCATTACCAGAGCATTTCTTACTCCACCTTCAGGTGTTCTCCCAGTGACTTTACTCTCAGAGCCTTCAGCAGCCAGTTGACAGAGAAGTCAGGAAGTGTCATCTATAGGCTGGAAAACTGGAGGATCAGAGTACCTGAGGTAAGTGTGGACCTGAAGAACAAAAGATACCCACTGGACAAAACCTATCATGACAAGTTATGTCTTCCAAAACTCTTTAACACAGCAAAAACATGATCAAAATATTCTAAAATCTACACACAGATAAAAGATTCAGGAGAATTTGGCAGAAAGAGGACATGGATTGTTTCAATATTGCTTCCTGTTTTATTCTAGGTGCCTGGCATATAGTGCTCATTGAATAAATATTTATGGTTTGAAGGCAACATAGGACTTGGAAACTGTTTTTGTCTAGGTGATTGCATTATGGTTAATTTTGAAATTTTCTTTATACCACTGTTTTTAGACTTTTTTTTTTTGCAATTAGACTGTTAGCATTTAAAATAAAATCAAGCAGTTTAAAATTAAATGTGAAAATAAAGCAACATAGATTGAAAAAAACAACTAGTAACCTATGAAGCAGTGATAGAGACAAAGATGTGAAGGGGATGACCTTGGTTCTAGTTGTGACTGCAGTAATAATTCGTGGGGTCTTCTTTGACCTGTCAGTTGAATTCTGAGTTTCACATTCTATAACTGCAAAATTTGAGATGAACAATAGCAATAGCTCACAAAATTTTCTTAGATATGTACATACAGAGATACTTTGTAATGTGACAAAGGTTATATATAAATTAACTCATACTTCATGGATAAGGTTTTATGCATAATGGTGAGACTTAAGATTATTATTATATTGGTTAAGATTTTAATACACATTGCTTAAAAGACATATGAGAAGAAAGTAAAAAAAAAAAAAGTGCAATGAGATATCTATTAGTGTCTCTAACCCTCTTAATTGCGTTCTTCTTCAATGTCCCAGAGGAGATTTATCAACAGACAATTTTACCCCCTCCCCTAATGGGCAGAGAAAAACCAGAGATGATGTCACTTCCCCATTTCTCTTTGCAAATTTAACTGTGGTCCTACTCTACTTACTTATCTGGAGGGGCTCACACATCTTCTGATGGTGGTTCTACAGAACTGCAGGAAAAAAAGGTAACCAATGTCCTCAAATAGTTGTTTTCTGACACATCCTAAGGGATCTTAACAAAATTTCCTCAATATCTTCTTATTTCTCATAACCTGTTATTATGAAATAAAATAAATATGTTTTTCCCCATGAATCTTTTCATAAAAACACCTATTTACTACAATGTATAAGGAAGTGGATTTTGTATTTCCAGTTATATATGGATAAACAACATTTATGTTTCCTATATTTTTTATGATATTTTTGTTTCTCTGAGACTGATATTATTCAGAGGAAAAGTGATTGGTTTTACTTCCAGTGGGAATTATCTGATAGAAAACACTGGAAACAAATGTCTGGATTGTGATTCTGTTTCTCTGATGAAGCTTACAGCAGTAGTCGGTCTAAAACCTAATTGAAAACTGGAATCCTCAGAGCACTGAAGCAGAGTTACAGGCTCTGGATTCTGCATGGGGGCTGAGATTTGTCTTCCCTGTGGCTGCGTATGTGATCGTACCCACATAGGCAAAAATACTCAATTTTCTAATCTGTAGAAACAGAAAATAAGGATAAGTTTCTCATAGGTTCTAGGGGTCATTTGGATAGTAAAATACTAGAACTACATCTGAGATGCTGTGAGCTCCAAAGAAAGGTTCTATCTTGCCCCACTACTGCTATTAATGATTTCTTAAGTTAAACATACACTGAGATATTAACGTTCAACTCAAACAATTAGATTAAGAAGAGTAAGAAGGAAAAAAAGAGAAACTTGCTGTGAGGGCTGCAGACATAATGTCCCTCCATCCTTCTCATGTCCCAGGTGGACCATTCAAAACAGCTTGATATCAGTGACCCCATTTACCAAACTGCAGGGGAGGTTTGTCAGTGTCCACCCCTTATCCTCCTGCTCTCCCTCTACCCTACTGCATCGTTTTCCAGCAAATCACTTCGAGGTCTCCATGGCTGTCAGGCTCTGCAATAATCCTTGCTTCATTTCAACCATACATGGAGATTAAATCAGCAGTTGTGGTTTGTAATTTATAGGACTGTCTTTAACTTGTGCACAGAATTCAGATTGCATCTGCTGTGAAGGGTGGTATTTGATAGATCATACTTTTCTTTATGCAATCTATCCCAGATTTTGTGTATATTTACATAAAATCTGTTTGCAGCATTGCCTACTGCATCAGTACACCAGGATTCAGGATGTTTAATAAGTTAGCTCTCATAAACAGTCTTTGGTATCATTACAGTTACATACAACATATTTGAAGCTGTTGTAATTTTTTTCCAGAAATAACTCTGGATCATAACCAGTTATATATTATTCCCATCAAGAGGATCTGATAACCACATCCTCTGCCTTTACAATTTAATATTTAAAATTTAATATTTCAGAAGATGAAAAGGATGAATCTTTCTTTCTAAGAGAAAATGCAGAAGATGTTATTGATTCATTTCAGAAAAGGTAGTTATATTTTCAATTTTTTGCTTTTTCTTATTTATTTGTATTTTTAGCCATTTCAATTTCTACTTTAAATCACATTTATATCAGCTTTTATTTCTTCTTGAGTAGAGAAATTTTTACTTCATTAAATGTGAGCAAGTTTAATTTATTTTTGATTTTTGTTCAGTATATAACACAGAGTCAGGTGGTAAGAAGTAAGATAGATTGAGAAAAGCTGTGAATTGGAATCAGAGACATTTTAGTGTTTTTCTATTTTTCTCTGCATCTCAATTCCTGTGAAAAATTAATTGTGAGGAATAAGAAAGCTGACACTATTTGTTAAAACTACTAAACCCTTGTTTGGTAAATGGTGGTACACTCTAAACACTAGTTCCTCCTTTCCCTCAAGATTTAGAGCAAATAATAGGAGATAATGGAGATGAATTTTGGGGGAAGCACGTAGTTGACAGAAATGAGATGGAATTCTTCATAAAGCTCTACCTTAAAAGAGATATAAACAAAGTGAACAAGCTGTCTGGACTACAAAAGTTATCAGATCCAAATTTTTAAAAATATGGTTATAATACTGACACTGGAGAACTGAAGTAATGTATCTCAGGACATCAGAAAATAGTGAGAGTCAACTCTTACATAGATTCTGCAAAATAGTAATGCTCAGAACTAACATACACATGTTTGTTCATCTGTGCCAGGTAATGTTCTTAGTGTGGTCATTATTTTACCAAATTTAATCCTCATCAAACATTAAAGTCAAATTTTATTTTTCTCGTCTCTATCTGGGTGCACAGAAGAATTAAGAGTTTAATAACTTACCTAAGACACAGGTCAGGGACTTGGGAAGCTGAATCTAAGGCTGCAGTCTGATTGCAGAGTCTGTGCCCCTTAATCTCTGCTGCTTGAGTTCCCTGAGAGGTCAGCCTTGCCATGAGAGTTTTAAGACCCTAATTGGGTCCTTGAACCAAATAAATTAATTCAGCTCTAACTTCCATAAGAAACATCCTAGAAATAAGGGATTTGATTTCTCTTTGTGTGTCTCTCACTTTTTCTCTTTTTCCCAGTGAATCACTTCTTGTGTTGTATGGGACAAAGGTTCTTCATGTTCCCATGACAGTTAGAGGACACCTTCATCAGGAAACTTAATCATCCTGAACTGTGGAAAATTCACTATGTTCCCAATGCTTTCAACCCATAGTTGTGAATTCTTTTTTTTTTTTTTCCTGTTAATTTGTTGAATTACAAATTATTTATAATCCCCAATCAACAGAAGTCCTACAATATATGGAAATTTCTCCTGTTAGCACGATCAAGTTGGGGTGTGCATAACTTGAATGATCTGTGTAACTTCAAAGCTCTCCTTAATGCCCTAGGTGAAACTTCATGGACAATATCACTTGGTTAGCCAACAACACTGGAGGGAACGATTTCATCCTATTGGGATTCTTCAGTCAATCCAAAGACCCAGCTCTGCTTTGTGTGGTCATTTTTGTGATTTTCCTGATGGCTCTGTCTGGAAATGCCATCCTGATCTTCTTGATACACTCTAATGCCCACCTCCACACTCCCATGTACTTTTTCATCAGCCAGTTATCTCTCATGGACATGATGTACATTTCTGTCACTGTGCCCAAGATGCTCATGGACCAAGTCATAGGTATCAAAAAGATCTCAATCCCTGAATGTGGGATGCAGATGTTCCTTTACTTGACATTAGGAGGATCAGAATTTTTCCTTCTAGCTGCCATGGCCTATGACCGGTACATGGCCATCTGCCATCCACTCCGTTACCCTGTCCTTATGAACCATAGGATATGTCTCCTCTTGGCATCTGGCTGCTGGTTCTTGGGCTCAATGGATGGCTTCATGCTCACTCCCATCACCATGACCTTACCCTTCTGCAGATCCAGGGAGATCCATCATTTCTTCTGTGAGGTCCCTGCCATAATGAAGCTCTCCTGCTCTGACACCTCACTCATTGAGACACTCATGTACCTGTGCTGTGTGCTCATGATCCTCATTCCTGTGACAGTCATTTCAAGCTCCTACTCTTTCATCCTCCTCACCATCTATAGGATGAAATCAGCAGAGGGCCGAAAGAAGGCCCTCACCACTTGTTCCTCCCACATGACTGTGGTCACCCTCTTCTATGGGGCTGCCATCTACACCTACATGATTCCCAGCTCCTATCACACTCCAGAGAAGGACATGGTAGTATCTTTCTTTTATACTATCCTTACTCCTGTGATAAACCCTTTAATCTATAGTTTTAGGAATAAGGATGTCACAGGGGCTGTGAAGAAAATGTTGAACGTGGGGCCAGATTTTCATGAAACTATAAAGTAGGAAGTTCTAGTAATAACAGTTTCTGTTCCTTCTCTCTACACATCAGAATCTTATGTGAATGTTAGTCTTCAGACTCTCGTATCATGATGTCTCATCTTATTATCACACACACCCTTTTTTAGGTAGTTGTTTTCCTGTACTGTCCTGTTATTATGTAGGAAAGTATTCATATCCTTAGGAAATGCACAGTGAAACTATTTAGAAGAAAAAGTCATATGGACTATCAAATAAGAGAAAGAGAGACAGAAGGGAATGGTGAAACAAAAGGAGAAAAATATTAACAATAGGGGAATCTAGGTAAGCACTGTATGATCATTCTTTATATTATTCTTATTCATGCTATGGTCCTATAAAATTGAAATTAACTCCAAATTTAAACAAACAAACAAACTCATTACCATCAAGTCAATTCTGACTCATAGAAACCCTATAGGACAGAGTAGAATTGCCCCATAGGGTTTCTAAGTTTGTACATCTTTATGGAAGCAGACTATAACATATTTCTTCTGCACTGAAACCAA
Source organism: Orycteropus afer afer (assembly GCF_000298275.1). Classification (NCBI taxonomy): domain Eukaryota; kingdom Metazoa; phylum Chordata; class Mammalia; order Tubulidentata; family Orycteropodidae; genus Orycteropus; species Orycteropus afer. The sequence continues at coordinate 609,340 of NW_006922259.1, read as the reverse complement.
CCAAGCCAAACCTACTGCCATTGAGTTGACAGTAGGTTTTGACTCTTAGCAACTCCCATTAGGTTTCCAAGGCAGTAAATCTTTACAGAAGTAGATTGCCCCATCTTCCTTCCATGGAGTGGCTGGTGGGTTTGAACCACCAACCTTCTGGTCATCAGTCAAATACCTTAGGCACTATACCACCACAGCTGCTGACCTTATGCTTAGCAACTGAGTGTTTAACTACTGTACTACCAAAACCAAACTCACTGCTACTGATTGATTACAACTCATAGCCACTCTGTAGGACAGAATAGAACTGCCTCAGAGGGCTTACAGGATTGTAAATCTTTATGGAAGCAGATTGCTACATATTTCTTCCAGCGAAAGGTTTCACCACTTCTTTTTTCAGTTTCTATTCTGATGGGTCCATGTTCAACATAAATATTCGTTGCTAAATATATTTAAAATGAATATACTGAATATATTTGCACACTTTAATGGAGGGCTGTTTTGTTCCATGGCAACTCTGAAAACATCTAGTGCATATTAATAATTTGAAACTGTTAGTACTTTGTGATACTTTTAGAATACACAACTTCATAAGGTACTATGGGGCACACATTAACCCAGAGTGGAAGGATGCTTTAGGTTAGGTTCCATGCAACTAGTGACATTTTACTTCAGTTTTTAAATATGTGAATTATTAGACAAAGAAGGAAAGATGGACCATATATTCAATTTTTCATATTTTTAAATATTTTTATATTTTTTTATATTCCCATATTTATTATAATATAGTAAATATTTTTATGCTATAATAAAAAGTCATAGCTAAATAAGATTAAAATCTAAACAATCCATAGCTGCTCTCCCCAATGAATCTGGGGTATAGTTTAGTTATTTATTCAGATAGGTGCAATAAAGTATATAAATTGCTTTTCTCATCATACACAAAGAGTGCAACTCTTAAGAACACGTTTGTTCGACTTAAGACTTTTCAATCTGTTCAAAACAAGGTGATTGAAGGGAGACCATGGAGATGAGTGTTGAAAGGTGACTCCATGTTACCCTCAGATGATTATGGGAAGCTGGGTAGTGGGGGTAAGGTGTATTCTCAGGAATATGATGTCAGGGAATAGGTACAGCAGGAAAAAGGATAAGAGAGTTGACCAAGAAGGAGTGGTAAATCTTGCAGTGGTGCCTCCTGTCCTGCTTCAATTCTTAGCCCATTTCTTCCCCTTCTATGCCCTACAGTTTAACAAAGAATAGTGAAATGATTAGATTTGCATTTTACAAAATGTTACATTGGTGATAATCAATTGGAGAGGTGCACAAATGGAGGCTGGGAGACCAGGTAAGTGATGATGGTGAACTGAATAATGGTGATGCAAGTTGGACTATGCCTTAACTCCATGAAAAACAGAAGGAACAGATCTGTGGTAAGTGGATCTTGATGAATGTGGTAAATAAAATCACAAACTTGGTTGCATATCTACCATTTAACAGTTGACTGTACCCAACTTGTGATGAATCGGGCAGTTTCAAAAATCAGATTCCCTTTTCCCACTGATATACTCAGTTATGTCGTGACTGTAATGTAAGAGTCTTGCAGTTTATGGAAAAGGTGTTGGAAAGCCGATTTACAATATTTTTGCTGCAGTCAGACTGACTGAATAAAATATACATGCTCTTTAACTTTTGAAAAATTGAGAAGTGTATGTATTTCCTCCTGTTTGGTAGACCATAGCAATAAACACATTTGATAGTTACAGTCAAAAGACTTTAAAAACAGGGAAAAAATATGAAACTAGTAAGGGAAAGAGTGAAAATATAATTTTTTATTCCATTTTTACCCCAAAAGATATATATATATATATATATGTATATATATATGTATATATATATGAATGAATATTTTTAGGAAAACAAATTTCATATTAGATATCTTGTTAAATACAATTTTAGAAGTATGTACTAATAAAAATTTACAGTGATTGTTCAGCTTGGAAATTTTTTAGTCAAGTTAAATATAGTATCAATGTTTAGACTAGTGGATAAGACATTTGGCTGCTAACCAGACGTTCAGTGGTTAACCCCACTAACTGCTCTGTGGAAGGAAGATGGGGCAATCTGCTCCCATAAAGAACCCAATGGGGTCACTATGAGTCGGAATTTACTCAATGGCAGTGAGTTTGGTTTTGTTTTGGTTTTAGGTATGGAAAGACTGTTACTGCTGCCAATTCCTTGTACCCAGAGTTCAAATACATTCTGGCAACTTCATTTTTCTATAGTGTCATGTAAGTAGTTGTACCCTGAAGAGTTTAAAATTATCATACTTCAGAATTTATTCATGGGTTCAAGCTTCTGATGCTACCAACATTTGAATTAATTTTTTTGCTCCATTGATAACAAGGTTTCAGAATTCCTGTATCTCCTGAAGCACACTAAGAATTATGAATGGAATTCATCACTAAATTTAGAAATAAATCAACATATGTTCAAGTACATAAACTTGCATCATTTTCCACAAATTTTCTACTTCCTTAAACGTGTTCAAAGGATGCAGATTGAAGAAACAAGACCAGTCTGTAATGATGGATCAGGAAATGAGACTTAATAAAATTAGATGTATTGAAATTCACATTTAACACAGTTTTATTTGCCTTTTTATTTACCTCTTTGATTATTATATTGTAAACGTATGTTTTTTGTGCCTGACACTGACTTCAGAAAATGTATGAAGCTCTAATTTATTGTTGGGTAGACCTGAGATTTACATAATTTAATTCTTTTTTAGTGAGAAAATTAACTATTTACCTACAACTTGATATTTTTTCTTTTCAGTTTAGTAGCTTATCTTGAGTATGTTTCCAATTCAGTACATGGAAACTGACTAACTCACCAGTTTTTAAATAGTCTATTTTAGGAGCTCTGGTAGCATAGTGGCTAAAAGCACTTGACTGCTAACCAGAAGGCTGGTGGTTCAAACCCACAGCCACTCCTCGGAAGGAAGGTTGGGCAATCCTACTTCTGTAGTGATACTGCCTCGGAAACCCAAGGAGGGGTCGCTATGAGTCGGGGCCGACTCGACGGCACATAACAACAACAACAACAACATTAATGGATTTATGGGGCTATTATTTAATCTTGAAAATTATTATTCAAAAAGAGGTTCTTGAACATATATCTTTCTTTTTATGTGTAATTATTTGTGTAAGACAGATTCCAAGAAGGGGTTTATTGCTTCAAAGGATCAACACTGTAAAAATTTTTATGCAAAGTGCTAATTTGTGTGATATAAAAGTCTAAGACCAATTTAGCTCCACTGTCAGTGAAGAAAGATAAACAATTTATCATCTTTACACTCTACTTTGAATTTCTGTCCTCCCCCTAGATATTCTTTTATGTCTGCTCTATGATCATGAAAAGCCTACTTGACCCTTTATCTTCTTGATGATTTGACCAAGGAGAGACTTCAGTGGGAGATTTGGAGGCAATGTGGGTACTGGGGTCTCAGTACTGATTCCATTAGCACTGTCGCTGACAGCTGAGACATTCAGTGACTGAAGTCTTCCACGTCTGGCCCCATATCTCACGAGTGGCTCCCCTGACCTGAAGCTACATGTGCTATGTATCATGGAAAATGCTTCTCCTCCCATGATCCCTAAGGCCTAATGCTAAAGATAGCTTCTCCTTGTTGTGAATTTTCAGTCATTCTCTATCCCTTTGTGATTTTCGTTAAACCTATCTTTAAACTCTTATCCATCATCCATTTTATTCTTCTACCTTGATCTTGATGTAATCACTCATCATTATGGGTGTGCTTTGCACTTTATGGTCTTTATCATTTGTTCCATCTAGATATTTCTCCAATTTTAATTTGACATTTTTCAACAGGTTCATTGTCTTATAGCATTTCTTAAGCTCTGAACTGTTTATCTACAAAGTTTGTTTATATAGTTAACTGGATAGTTTTTCCTTTATATAACTTGTTATTGTTTCATATATTATTAATACTAGTCTTTTATTATATGTACAATTCCTTTTCTAAAAGTGAGACTTCAATATGTGCTTACTTTTTCCCATATTGTACATAATTTCATATGGTGTCAAATATGTCAATCATTTTCTTTTAATGTGCATGAAACAGGTATCTAATTTTATTAAATCTAATTTTACTAGTAATGTTACATAATGCTCAGTGATTCAGTTGATGAGTTTTCATATAAAACACACATTCATATCTCCCCACAAGCTTCTGTAACATATGAGGGGCCAAGAATTTCCTGAGAACTCCAGCCAGAACATTCATACATAGTTGTGGATCAAAAGAGGCTTACGTATAGAAAGAAATAGAGCTAGGTTAAAGAACTTCACAGCCAGAGGTATATTGTGAATGTCATAAAAATGTTAAAATGGCCTGCCAAAAGACCCACTGATAAATACTATCCTTCAGTGGAACCTGATCAAACCTGATCAGTGGAAACTAGCTCAGATGACTTTGCTGCAAGAGAAGCCAGGGAAGAGCCACAGGATACTTTTTCTTTAAAAAAACTCTAAGGCCATCTCTAACCCTGTACTGTACAAAAAACCAAATCCTCTGCCATCTAGTTGATTCCAACTCACATTGACCCTTCAGGACAGAGTAGCAGTGCCCCATAGGGTTTCCAAGGCTGCAAATCTTTACAGAAGCAGACTGCCTCATCTTTCTCCCATGGAACAGCTGGTGGATTCAAACCACTGACCTCTTGGTTAAAAGCCAAGTGCTTTAATAACTATGCCACCAGAAGTCATTAAATCCTCCACCATAGGGCATATAAAGTCCTCTGAACCTGCATGGAAGGTATAAGGGAATATCTGGGACTGTGAAGCACCAATTGTCTGTCAGTTAGTCATAAAGTATGTAGATGCATGTTGCTGTGAGGCTGGAGGCTATGCCACTGGTATTTCAAATACTTAGTAAGCTCACCAATGGTAGAAAGTTTCAGCAGAGCTTCCAGACTAAGGCAGACTCAGAAGAAGGATGAGGCTATCCACTTCAGAAAAACTGGCAAATGGAAACTTTATGAAAAGCAGTGAAACACTGTCTAATATATTACTGGAAAACTTTATGAATAGCCATGAAACATTGCCAGACACAGTGCCAGTAGATGAGCCCCTCAGTTCAGAAGGCCCTCAACATACGACTGGGGAAGAGCAGCCTCCTCAAAATAGAGTAGATCTTAATGGCATGGATGGAGTAAAGCTTTCAGGACCCCATTTGCTGTTTAGGCATGACTGAAAATGGGAAGAACCAGCTGCAAATATCCATTAATAATCAGACTGTGGAATGTACAAAGTATGAATCTAGGAAAATTGGAAATTGTCAAGATGAAATGAGATGCATAGAGATCAATATCCTAGGCATTAGTGAGCTGAAATGTACTGGTAATTGGTCATTTTGAATCAGACAATCATATGGTCCACTATGTCAGGAATGACAAATTGAAGAGGAATGGCATCACATTCATTGCCAAAAAGAACTTTTCAAGATCTATCCTGAAATACAATGCTGTCAGTGATAAGATAGTATCCATACACCTACAAGGCAGACCAGTTAATAGTATTATTATTCAAATTTATGCACTAACTACTAAAGCCAAAGATGAAGAATTTTAAGAGTTTTATGAATGTTTGCAGTCTGAAATTGACCAAATATGCAATCAAGATATATTGATTATTGCTAGTGATTGGAATGTGAAAATTGGAAACAAAGAAGACTCATCAGTAGTTGGAAAATACGGCTTTGGTGATAGAAATGATGCCACAGACCATATGATAGAATTTTTCAAGATCAACAACTTATTCATTGCCAATACCTTTTTTCAGCAAAATAAACAGTATGCAGAAGGAGTGCTCCTTGGAAGTGAGAATGGCCAGAATTTGTCTCACCTACTTTGACTATGTTGTCAGAAGGGGCAAGTCCCCAGAGAAGGATACCATGCTTGGTAATGTACAGAGTCAGCAAAAAAAGGGGAACACACTCAAAGAGATGGATTAACACAGTGACTATGACAATGGGCTCAAGAACAGCAAGGATGGTAAGGATGGTGCAAGACCAGGTAGTGTTTCACTTTGTTGTGCATGGGGTCACTATGACTTGTAGTTGACTGGCTGGCACCTAAAAAGGTGATTCTTTTTTCCCATGGTTAATTGTTCGAAGGAGTGCATGTCCCTGGTTTAATTGTTAAGCTCATAGACCTGTCTGTTTTTTTTTTTTTTTTTTATTAGGAT
>NW_006922259.1:596425-602985 GCF_000298275.1 Orycteropus afer afer | reverse complement strand
AGCAGTTCACATATACTTTGTCTCATGTCATGGACCAAAATTTACAATGCAGCAGCTCCCCTCCCACTTCCTCCCCATAGTTACCTCCTCCCAGTGTCCATAAAAAGGTGATTCTTTGTTTAAGTTGTTGAGGAATCTCCAAACTATTTTCCATAGTGGCTATACCATGTTGCAGACCTACCAGCAATGGATGAGTGTTCTAATTTCCCTAAATCTTTCCCAATACCTGTTCTTTTGTTTTGTTTTGTTTCTTTTTTATTTTATTTTTTAAATTTCAGAGGAATGCATTATATCTTATATATCATTATTACTTTGATTTGCATTTTTCTAATGACTAATGATTGATGTTGTGTAATTTTTCTTGTATTTATCGTCCATTTGTAATTCTTCATTTGTGAATTGTCTCTTAGAGTCCTTTGCCATTTCTTTTTAATTGAGTTATTTAGTTTTTGGTGAGTTGCAGTACTAATACATAGATTCTGGATAATAAACTTTTATTAAATATATGGTCCTCAAAAATTTTCTCTGCCTGTAGATTGCTTATTCAGTTTGATGATAGTCCTTTGATTAAAAAATATACTTTTTTTTAATTTCACTGATATTTCACTTACGTATTTTTTCTTTTGTTGCTTGCAGTTTTTGTGAATCCACTTGTATACACTAAGTGCCGAAGACCTACCCTTATGTTTTCTTCTAAGAATTTTATGGCCTTAGTTCTTACATTTAAGTCATTAATTCATTTGAGTTTATTTTTTTATATAGTGTGAGATATGAGTTCAGCATTTCTTTTTTGTTGTTGTTTTTTTGTAAGTAGCTAATTCTTGTAACAAGATTTACAGTTTCCTCTCTTCTTTAAAATACCAGAATGTCCCCTTCTGTTTTATGCAGAATTTTAATCCTACTGTGTGATCTAGTTGCAAGAAGAAGTGCAGGGACAACTCTTGAGGAGATCACCTGTTGCCTCTTTCAGGTAAGAATCCTCTGCAACATTTCCCAACAGTATCTTACTAGGAAGTGGTGGGCTCCTCTGTAAGTTGTGAGGGTCTAGGACTATGTGCAGAGGCAACATATTTAGGGACATCCATTCAAATGTCCAAATTTCATACTTCAGGGTTTCGAATTTTTCCCTAAATTCTAAACATTAGTATAACAAATCTTCCTTGGCTATCCACTCAGACATGCCTGGAGCTCTGTGACTTTATCAGAGCATCAGCCTATTGTTTACCAGTATCTCCTTTTCACCTGTAGGAAATAAAGGCCTCTTTGTAAGCTATCAAAGAGATTTGCTTATTGTCACATTTATCAATGAATTGCTTATCAACAACCCTCATACATGCATTATCCCTCTGAAGGGGATCAATATGATTTAACAATAACTAGTTAATTCTGCTTCCTCTCTCTCTCTTTGTAAATATTGTCTACCTCTCCATCCCTTGCTCCTGTAATTCAAACATCTAAATCATTGCACTACAATGATGATATCATTTTTCTGGGACATTTCCCCAGGTCACCAGTAAAATCTTCAGCAATGAGTCTTCTCAACATGGTACCTCTTTTCTCACTGGGTGATGATTGAGCCAGTTGTAGATGCCCAAATATTGACACCTGTTCTTCTGGATCACTTTCAATACTACTTGTGTTCTGAGAAACAGTTACCAACACTGGGTTAGATGTGCAAAAGATTTATTGGAAGGAATTCCTATAAGATAAAAAGGGAGGGGTCCAGAAGAGGCAGTGAGGAGAGCCATCAGATTATGATGCAGATGCGAAGGTAATGAATGAGATAAGGAGAGACAGGGAGGATAGGGAAAATCCTAGATTAAGTGAAATTCTAGGGACATTTGGGTCAGGAAAATGTGGATCCAGATTCAAGTTCATATGTTAAAAGAGTCCTGAGTCTCACAGAAGTAAGCCTGTGAAATATACCTATCTTACAATCATTGCTGTACTCAGTCATTGGATTAGAGCAGCAAACAGGAAGCTCAACCTCTAATGAATTCAGAGCTGGGACTCTTTGTTAATTATGTTCCCTGCAGCCTAAGACCTGACTGACAGTGCATTCATGGCAACTATAACTTCCTGATATAAGTCCAGTTTGCAGCTGGCCAAAAGAGTTATTTGCCCAAAGTTTGGATTGAAAGACAGACTTGAGGCAACAGCCAATACTCACTCAAGATCTCAGGTAGACACTAAGATATCAGTGAGTCCCATGCTCCCTTGTCCATGAGTTCTGTGTCCAGGTCTTCTTGATTATTGATCCTGCCACTAACAAGCACCTCAGTCTCACTCCAAGATGCTTGGATCTACAGATGTGGTAGCTACAGATAGGTTGGTTTACCACATTTTTTAATTTTGTTGTTTTTTGCTCATTTCCAGATATGTGATAATTTTCTCCTTTATCTTAAAGAAAAAAAAATGCACATACTAAAATAATTCTGAATATATGAAAAACATTCCTTGCTAGTCTCAAATGCAAGAAATTTTTTATTAATAAAATATATCTATTACTTACATTCTTCCTGTGGGAAGAAGTATTTGAATAATCATTTTATTCTGAGTAGTTATATATAATACACTTTTGTGGAAATTTTTAACTTCTCAAATACCATATATAACACCATTTATGTGCATATATATATATATACACACACACACACACACACACACACACACATATATATATATGTATATTTCAGTGTTCTGTATCTGAGAATGTCAACAGCTGCAGACCTTGGGAATCTAAATTGATTGAACCTGTTGACTTGCACTCATAGCAGGTCTCTTTCTCATATTTTTGGTGATCTACAGATGAAAACTTAGAGTTTAGTGGAGCTTAAATTGAGGATAATTTTGAAGTTGTAAAAAAGGAAGTAGAATGTAGAAAGATCCATATCCTAGGTATAAGTGAGCTGAAATGAACTGGTGTTGGTCATTTTGAAGTAGAAGCTCATATGGTCTACTATGTCAGGAATGACAATTTGAAGAAGAATGGCATAGTATTCATCATCAAAAAGAATGTATCAAAACTTATCCTGAAGTACAATTCTGTCAGTAATAGGACACTATCCATATTCCTACAAGGAAAACTAGTTAATATTAATAGTATTAAAATTTACACACTAACCACTAAAGATAAAGTTGAAGAAATTGAAGATTTTTACCAAATTTTGTAGTCTGAAAATGACCAAACATGCAATCAATACATAGTGACTATTACTGGTGATTGGAATGTGGAAGTTTACAACAAAGAAGACACATTGGTAGTTGGAAAATAAGGCCTTGGTGATAGAAATTATGTCAGAGATCACATAATAGAATTTTGCAAGATCAACAACTGCTAACCAGAAGGCTGGCATTTCAAACCCATCAGCCATTCCTCGGAAGGAAGGTTGGTCAATCTACATCCATAGTGATAATGTCTCAGAAACACAAGGAGGAGTCATTATGAGATCTGACTCAATGGCTGTGTGTTGCATTGTTGCACAACTTATTCATTGCAAATACTTTTTTTCAACAACACAAACAGTGGCTATGCACATAGACTTCACCATGTGGAATACACAGGAATCAGATCCATTACACCTGTGCAAAGAAGAGACAGAGAAGCTTAATATCTTCAGTCAAAATAACACCAGAATCCAACTGGAACAGACCATCAATTTTTCCTATGCAAGTTTAGTTTGAAGCTGAAGAAAATTAAAGCAAGTCCACAAAGGCCAAACATATGACCTTGATTATATCCCAGCAGAATTTAGAGTCAATCTGAAAAACAGGTTTGACACATTGAACACCGATAACCAAATACCAGATAAGTTGTGGGATGACATCAATAAAATCATATATGAAGAAAGAAAAGATCCTTAAAAAGACAGGAAAGGAAGAAAAGACCAAAATGGATGTGAGAAGAAACTCTGAAACTTGCTCCAGAATGGAAGGTAGCTAAAAAGGATGGAAGAAATGAGGAAATAAAAGAGCAGCACAGACAATTTCAAAGGGCAGCTTGAGATGACAGAATACTATAATGAAATGTGAAAAGACCTGGAGTTAAAAAAACCAAAAGGGAAAAACATGTGCCATTTCTCAAACTGAAAGAACTGAAGAAAAATTTAAGCTTTGAGTTGACTCATCAAAGCAATCCCTCCTTGGGTTTCCAAGGCAATATCATTATGGAAGTAGATTGTCCAATCTTCTTTCCAAGGAGTGGCTGGTGGGTTGGACACCAGCCTTCTGGTTAGTAGTCAAATGCCTCAGGCTCTATGCTACCAGAGCTCTCTCTTTTTTTTTTTTTTTTTTGGTTTGGTGAGTTGTAATATTGAAGGATTCTATGGGCAAAATATTGAATAATTCATGAAGTATCAAAAGAAGATGGAAAGAATGCTAAAAATTGGTTAATGTTCAACTCTACCACTCATCTGTCAGTTTGTCATCCCAACACCCATGGAAATACCAGTCAAGAAATCAGACGTTATATTGCACTGGGGAAATCTGCTGCAAAAATCCTTTTTAAAGTGTTGAAGAGAAAAGATGTCACTTTGAAGACTAAGACATGTGAAAACCAAACCACAGTATTTTCAATAATGGTGTAATGCCTAAGGTATTTGACTGCTTACCAGAAGGCTGGTGGTTCAAACCCACCAGCCACTCCTTGGAAGGAAGGCTGTGGATTCACCTTCCGTAGTGATACCACCTGGAAAACCCAAGGAGGGGTTGCTATGAGTTGGATCCGACTCGATGGCAGTGTGTGGCATTTGTTTCGTTGTATATGCATGTGAAAGCTGGACAATGAATAAGGAAGACCAAAGAAGAGTTGATGCTTCTGAGTTATAGTGTTCGCAAAGAATACTGAAAGTACCGTGGACTGCCAGAATAATGAACACATCTTTCCTGGGAGAAGTGTAGCTGGAATGCTCCTTGGAAGTGAGAATGGCCAGACTTTGTTCTACTTTGGTCAGGTTGTCAGAAGGGATCATTCCCTGGAGAAGAATATCATGCTTGGTAAAGTGGAAGGTCAGCAAAAACGGGTAAGTACCTCAAAGAGATTTATTGACACAGTGGCTGCAATGATGGGCTCAGGTATAGCAAAGATTGTGAGCCTGGCACAGGACTAGGCAGTGTTTTGTTTTATTGTATATGAAGTCACTATGTGTCTGAGCCAATTGATGCCACCTAACTGGGCAATATATTGAATGATGTGGGGAGTTGCAAAAGAAGAGGGAAAGAATACAGAAAGTCACCGTACCAAAAAGTATTGCTTGATGTTCAACTATATTAGGAAGTAGCATATGATCAAGAACCAATGGTACTGAAAGAAGTCCAAGCTGCACTGAAGAAATTCACAAAAAACAAGGCTCCAGGATTTATGGAATGCCCATTGAGATGTTTCAACAAAGAGACACAGTGTTGCAGGTGCTTACTCATTTATGCCAAGAAATTTGGACAACAAGTACCTGAAAAACTTACTGGAAGACATACATATTTGTGCCTATTCCAAAGAAAGGTGATCAAGCAGAATGTGGAAACTATCACCAATATCATTAATATCACATGCAAGTAAAACTTTGCTGAAGATAATTCAAAAATTGATACAGCAGTATATTGAAAAGAAACTGCCAGAAATTCAAGCTGAATTCAGAAGAGGATGTGGAACAAAGGATATCATTGCTGATGTTAGATGGATCTTGGCTGAAAACAAAGAATATCAGAAAGATATTTACCTGTGTTTTATTGACTATACAAAGCATTTCACTTTGTGTATCATAAGAAATTATGATAATATCGTGAAGAATAGGAATTTCAGAGCACTTAATTGTGCTCATTAGGAATCTGTACATAGACCAAGAGGCTGTCATTTGAACAGAACAAGAGGTACTGCATGGTTTAAAATCAGGAAGGGTGTATGTCAGTATTGTATCCTTTTGCCATAATTATTCAGTCTGTGTGCTAAGCAAATAATCTGAGAAGGTTGACTATATGAAGAACACTGCATCAGGATTGGAGGTAGAGTCATTAACAACCTGTGACATGCACACAACATAACCTTGCTTGCTGAAAGTGAAGGTGACTTGAAGCAATTGCTGATGATGATCAAAAACTGAAGTCTTCAGTATGGATTACATCTCGACCTAAAGAAAACAAAAATCCCCACAACTGGACCAATAAACAAGATCATGATAAATGGCTAAAAGATTGAAGTTTTCAGGGATTTCGTTTTACTTGGATCCACAATGAATACTGATGCAAGCAGAAGTCAAGAAATCTGATGTTTAATTTTATGGGGGGTATCTACTGCAAAAGACCTTTTTAAAGTGTTATGAAGCAAAGATGTCACTTTGAAGACAAAGATGTACCTAACCCAAGCCATGGTATTTTCAATTGCCTCATACGCATGTGAAAGTTGGATAATAAATAAGGAAGACTGAGGAAGAGTTGATGCCTTTGAATTTTGATGTTGGCAAAGAACACTGGAAATATTAAAAGCTAGCAAGCTGCCATCTAGATGCAACGATGCGTCTCTCCTCATCCAGAGCAAAGAAGAATGAAGAAAACCAAAATTCATGGAA
>NW_006922259.1:586698-596080 GCF_000298275.1 Orycteropus afer afer | reverse complement strand
TTTACCTCAGGTAGACACACTCTTTGGAGAGAAAAATCATGGGAGAAAGAAGGGCGGCTTATGCACAGGGAGACAGTTCAGGGGGCAGGAGTGCATGGAGAGATGGACACTGGGAAGGGGTAACTATGGAGAGGAAGTGGGAGGGAAGCTGTTGCATTGTGGTAAACTGTGGTCAATGTCATGAGACATAGTGTATGTGACCTGCTGTATGGAAAGTGAATCTTCTCTGTAAATCTTCACCCAAATCACAATTAAAAAGAAAATTAAAAAAAAAAAAGAAAGAACACTGAAAACATCACGGACTGCCAGAACAAACAAATATGTCCTGGAAGAAGTGCAACTGGTATGCTCCTTAGAATCGAGAATGGTCAGACTTTGTCTCACTTACTTTGGTCATGTTGTCAGAAGGGGCCATTCCCTGGCAAAAGATACCATGCTTGGTAAAGCAGGTCAGTGAATGAGAAGACTCTCAGCAAAGTGGTTTAACACAGTGGCTGCAATGATGGGCTGAAGTATAGGAAGGATTGTGAGGATGGCACACAACTGAGCAGTGTTTTGTTCTTTTGTAAACAGGGTTTCTGTGAGTCAGAGCACACTCAATGGCACCTAACAACAACAATAAATTGAGGATTTAAGATTTTCTTACAGAGAGAATTTAATTTCTGCATCTGCTTATGTCAGTCTTCAGGGGCTGAAACCTTCCTGAAATCAGTTCAGCCCACTTGTTTGAGACTTTGTTCTGTTCTACTTTGCTGTGTAAAATGAATGACTTTATAACATTATTTTGCTTTCTTACTTAATAAAACTTATAGAATTCCGGTCACATGATAGAACTCTATTGTATTTTTCTTAATGGATGAATTGTTTTTCTCACTGTGTATATCAGTCATTGTTCTTTTGATGGGCATTTGATTTACAATTTTCTCTGCAATAAACAATGGTGCAATAAAAGCCCTATAAATAATGTCTTAATATATTTTATCTTTTAATTTTTTATGGCAAATCTAATGGAATTAAATTGCTAGCTCACAGATTACATACTTTTTATTTTATTGTCTTAATTTACATTGTTGTTGTTGTTGTTATGTGCCATCAAGTTGGCCCTGATTCATAGTGATCCCTCCTTGGGTTTCTGAGGCAGTATCACTGTGGAAGTAGATTGCCTAACCTTCCTACCAAGGAGTGACTGGTGGGTTTGGTTAGCAGTCAAATGCCTTAGGCACTATGCTATGTGCCATATATTTGTTCATTTTGCAAATATCCATTGACCAGCTCTATGTCCAAGGTACTGGGGCTAGGCCAGTTAGCAAACACTGACCTATTCTTTACGAACTTAAATAGATACATCCCTATTTAATAATACTATATCACTCAATGGAGGGGTCGCTATGAGTCGGGTCCGACTCGACAGCACATAACAATGTCAACAACATATCACTCAATATTCCCACCACCAATGCAGGACAGCACGTATTTCCACCCATCTTGCATTAAGTATTATTCCACTTATGTCAGTGAGGATGGCTAAGTTACGGCACACTACTAAACAACCCCTCAAATTTCAGAGTTTTAAAATAAGTTTATTTTCTTCATGGAATGTATTTATTGCAGGTTAGAAATCAGCCCTGTTCAAATCATCTTCACTCTAGATCCCGAAAGATGGAGCTACCACCATCTTGAACGCTATCAGTTATGGTGCCCAAGTTCTGAAGGGTTACAAATAAGCATTTAAAGCTGAAAGTGACCATGGAAACAATACCCTTGCCCTAGAATTGATTTCAACTCATTATGACCCTATAGGACAGAATATAACTGCTCCATAGGATTTCCAAAGCTGTAATATTTATGGAAACACAGTTCTACATATTTCACCTGCATAGCATCTGGTTTATTCAAACCACCAACCTTTTGGTTAGCAACCAGGCACCTCCCACTGCACTACCAGAACTTCTATCATGGGAGCTAGAAGACCCAGGTAATTCTGAATACAGATATTCTAACTGCTTTCATTATTTCTCACTCACACACACAGTCTCTCACATTGACTTTTATTTGTTTCTATTTAACTCCTAGTGCCATTATTTTCCTCCTTTATTAGGAATGTATCTGCCAATAATTCTAGAAAAACATTCTTGAGTCTATATGATCCACGATGAAGAAGTGAGGTATCATCCTGACTAAAGTTGAGATAATTCAAGAAAACTCACAATTAGGGTCATGGGTTCAATATGTAGGTTAGATGACCACAGCTGTGACCAGAGGTAGTAGAAGGTGATTGGGTATCCCACAGAAACCATACAGACTTGGAAAGAATTTGTTTTCCAAAAGAAAGAAGAGTGTTCCCAGAAAAGAAGCTCTGGAAAATCATTCAGAGAAGAAAACAAATGAGGAGTATCACACATAAAAAACAAAACAGTAAAATAATTATCCTTAACACTGAAATTTTTCACAAAAATTCATTATGCTGCATATAAGAATTAGTTGTCTAACTGGTCTGTTTATTTAAACATTATGCCATACCATTTTCTTTTCTGTGTAAATAAAATTTATTATTTAATATGTTACAATCTATTTTAAATTAATTATTTGTCATTTAGTTATTCTTTTTTAGTTTTACTTTATATCCACTACTGAACTTAAAAACTATTTTAAATTAATTCATTGATTTTTTTTAACTACAAATTAATAGGTGAATATCAGCTGAAGTGATATATTTTTGTGTGTTAGTGCAAAAACCAGGAAATTTTATCATTCTTTGAAGAAATTTTTGCATACCTATTCAACCAATGGGGAGCTCTGGTGGTACAGTGCCTAAGGCATTTGACTGCTAGCCAGAAGGCTGGCAGTTCAAATCCATTTGCCTCTCCACAGAAAGAAAATTGAGCAATCTACTTCCGTAGTGATATCGCCTTAGAAACCCAAGGAGGGGTCACTATGAGTTGGACCCGACTCAATGGCAGTTGGTTTTTGGTTTTTATTCAACTTTTGATGGCAATGGGATTGGGTTTGATTTATTTCTAATATAAATACTGTAGATGATACAAATGACTTAGAAAATATCATATCTGCACTCAAAAAGCATTTGTAATTCAGAATAAAGATATTAAAAGCAGAGAGAATGACAAAAACAATTTAATACAATTTAAAAAAAAATCTGACTAAATTATATGAACATTAATTTTCCATAGTAAAACTTATGTCACATATAAGTGATTAAATTCCTCAGAAGTCAATGTGCTCACACAAATTAAGAGACAGAGGACATAAAGACTGTAGTTATTTCCTTTCTTAACAAACATTACACAGTAGTCATTAGATTTTATAAAATATAAAGATTGGGGGTTTTACTCTGAAAGCAAACATATTTCCAATATTTTTCTCAGTGCTCCCAAGACATTCTTCTTACTCAGGGTATATAGGGGTGATGATTGAAAAGAATATTGACACAGCCTGGTCTTGATCAGGCTTGTGCAAAGAATGAAGAGACATGTAGATGAAGATGGCTTTACCAGGAAAGGGACTCACTACTAAGATTCATCTGTCAGCTTGTCCTACTGTGGGGGATTGCATGTTGCTGTGATGTGAAAGCTATGTCACCAGTATTCAGATGCCAACAGAGTCACCCATAGTGACCTTCAGCAGAGATTCCAAACTAAGACAGACTAGAAAGGAGGAAACTGGCAATCTACTTCTGAAAATATTGGCCAGTGAAAACCTTATGAATATCAAGAAAGCATTGTCTGATATAGAACTGGAAGATAAGCCCCTCAGATTGAAAGCATTCAAAATATTACCGGAGAAGAGTTGTCTTCTAAAATAGAGACAACATTAATGACATGGATGTAGTAAAGTTTTCAGAACCTTCATTCACTGATGTGGCATGTCTCAAAATGAGACAAAGCAGCTGCAAATATCTATTAATAATTGGGAAATGGAATGTGCAAAATATGAATCCAGGAAAATTGGAGGTTGTTAAAAATGAAATGGAACACATAAAGATCAATATCCTAGGTATTGTGAGCTGAGATGGACTGGTACTGGCCATTTTGATTTGGACAATCATATGGTCTACTATGCTGGGGATGACAAATTGCAGAAGAATGGCATGACAGTCACCCCAAAAAAAGAACATTTCAAGATTTAGCCTGAAGTATAGTGCTTTTAGTGACAGCATAATATCCAACTGCTACAAGGAAGGCAGTTAATATGTCTATTATTCAAGTTTATACTCAAAACTTATGCCAAATATTAAGAAATTGAAGATTTTTACCAACTTCTGCTGGCTGAAATGGACCAAACATTCAATCAAGATAATTACTTATGATGGGGATGTGAAAGTTGGAAAGAAAGAAGGATCAGTAGTTGGAAAATATGGCCTTGGTAATAGAAATGATTCCAGAGATGGCATGATAGAATTTTCAAGGCCAATGACTTATTCATTGAAAATACCTTTTCCAATGACACAAATGATGACTATACACTTGAACCTCACCAGATGGAATACACAGGAATCAGATCAACTATGGAAAGATAATGGATAAGCTCAATATCATTGGTCATACCAAGGCCAAGTGCTGATGGTAGAACAGACTATCAATTGCCCATGGGCAAGTTCAAATAGAAGCTAAAAAAAAATTAAAACAAATCCACAAGAGCCAAAGAACAATCTTGAGTATATCCCATCTGAATTTATAGACCTTCTCAAGAATAAACATGATGTGTTGAACACTAATGACTGAATACCAGACAAGCTGTGAGTTGACATCAAGGGCATCATACATGAAGAAACCAAAAGGTCAAAAAGATAGCAAAAAAAGATATGGCAGTTAATGTTATATGACAACTTGGTTAGACTTTGGTTTTGAGTGGCTGGGCAGTTGAATATAGTTATTCCCCATGATGAGGTTGTAATCATTTCCATGGTATAATCAGCTGTGAGCTGATAAGTAGTTGCCTTTGAGGTGTGGCCTGCTACCAGTATATAAAGAGAAGCTTTAAGAAAATTCTCTAGTTTTTGGCACATTTAGACCCAGTATTTGGATGAATCTTCATCTCCAGTTCCTGAAATTGAACCAGTGGCCTACCATGTTGACTGCTGTTATTAGCATAGCTTCTTAGACTTGAACCTGCCATGTTGCTTGCTGATCTTGGAATTATGCTATTTTACCTACCATGCTTAAGTTTGTCAGCCTCAGCAGGAAGCAGCTATCTGAGTTAAGAGATATAGCTCCAATGGACCTGTAACAGAGACCTTAAGCTCAAAATCAAGGAGCCTTCACCCAGCCCCTACAGGTGGCACTCTAAATTTGGACTTCTTTCCCCCTAAACTGTAAGAGAATAAATTCCTGTTAGTTAATATCATCCACTTGTGGTATTTCTTTTATAGCAGCACTAGAAAACTAAGACAGAATTTGGTCCTGAGAGAGTTTGATGCTGCTTTAACAGATACCTAAAATTTGGAAGTAGGAATGGAGTGCATTCTTGGACCTACATCTAAGTGCTGAGACTATGGCACAGTGACTAACAGAGATACCAGCAGAGAAACAGCCACAGCAGAGCTGAGAGTCCAGCATGAGACAAAACTGCAGGCTTGCTGGCCCACAGAGTAAGAGAGATGACTGTCTTTGGAAAAGAGGTTACCTGGTGGAGTTGGTTGTCTTTGGGCACTAATTGGCAGAATCTGAGACACAAAGGATATGGGAAACAGAGCTGCCTCAGTCTCGAATGGTAGGAGCATGACCTCTGGGGGTGGAAACACTGCAGCTTCCTTGGTTTCAAAGAGTCAGATCTTCACCAAATTGGTTCTGGTTTATTGAGTTGCTGCACATGAGTGCCAGTGGTTAAAAGTATTCTACTATGCATTATAAGAAATGACAGATAACATTGAAAGAAAGAGAATTCTGGGACCCTTAACTGTGTTCATGTGGAACTGTATCTAGACCAAGAGAATGTTGTTCAAACAGAACAAGGGGATACTGAATGGTTTAAAATTGGAAAAAGGGTGTGTCAATTTTGTATTCTTTTACCATACATATTCCATACTGATGCTTAGCAAATAATGTGAGACACTAGATTATATGAAGAACATGGCATCAGGATTGGAGGAAAACTCATTAACAACCTGAATATACAAATGACACAACATTGCTTGCTGAAACAAAGAGTTTTGAAGCACTTACTGATAAGGTCAAGGACTATAGCTTTCAGTATGGATTACACTTCAACATACAGAAAACTAAAATCCTCACAATTGAATGAATAAGTGACATCATGATAAAGGTAGAAAACATTGAAATTGTCAAGGATTTCATTTTGCTTAGACCCACAATCAAAGCACATGGGAGCAGCACTAAAGAAATCAGAAGACATTGCATGGTGCAAATCTGCTGCATAGGACTTCTTTAAAGTGATTTAAAAAAAAAAAAGCAAAGATGTCCTTAAGAGGACTAAGGAGCATCTGACCCTAGCCGTGGTATTTTTAATTGCTTCATATGTCTGTGAGGACTTGAAGTACTTACTGGTGAAGATCAAAAAGTTCAGTATGGATTATGCCTCAACATAAGAAAACTAAAATCTTCAGTATGGATTATGCCTCGACATAAAGAAAACAAACATCCTCAAAACTGGACCAATAAGCAACATCATGATAAATGGATAAAAGACTGAAGTTGTTGAAGATTTCATTTTACTTGGATCCACAGTCGACACTCATGGAAGCAGCAGTCAGGAATCCAGGCATCATATTACAGTGGGCAAACCTGCTGCAAAAGAACTTTTTAAAGTGTTGAAGAACAAAAATGCCACTTTGAAGACTAAGATGCACAATGGATTCTATAATTTGGTATGATCCACACAGTCAAATGCCTTTGCATAGTCAGTAAAACACAGGTAAACACATCTCTTTCTTATATTCTCTGCTTTTAGTCAAGATCCATCTGACATCAACAGAAATATTCCTCACTTCACACCATCTTCTGAATCTATCTTGAATTTCTGGCAATTCCCTCTTGATGGACTGCTACAATTGTTTTTGAATTATCCTCAGGAAAATTATACTTTTGTGTCATGTTAATAATATTGTTTGATGATTTCTGCATTTTGTTGGATTATCTTTCTTTGAAAAGGGCATAAATATGGACCTCTTCCAGTGGGTCGTCCAGGTAGCTGTCTTCTAAATTTTTTGGCATAGATGAGTAAGAGTTCACAGTGTTACATCCATTTCTTGAAGATTGTTAACTGATATTTTGTCAGTTCTTGGAACCTTGCTTTTTGCTAATGCATTCAGTGCAGGTGGAATTTTCCCTTCAATACCATTGGCTCTTGATCATACACTCCTACCTGAAATGTTGAATGTCAACCTATTCTTTTTATAATGACTCTGTGTATTCTTTTCATCTCCTTTTTATACTCCTTGCGTCCTTCGATAGAGTCAAGGACTCCAAAATTTAGTGAGTTAACCCAAAGAAAATTTATTTCATGATGAAATAACTAATATGGGTGTCTTCCTTTTCCAGCAGCTGTCATCTGCATGTGGAAAGAGGAAAGGAACTACACTCCTGCAATGAGGCTTCTATAATTGCCTGTCCTTAAAGAGAGAAACACCATCACCTACTCACATTACTTTATGTAGAACTAGATAATACAGCCACAACTAACTACAAAGGAGACTGAGAAATGCAGTACATCTTCGCATCCAGAGGAAAAAACATAGGTTGATTGAAGGATATTTTAGGCTCCGTTTCAAAGTACAATTACGGATGGATTTGCAACTCTCATTTTAAGTGTATGAAGCATGTTAGACATAAAGATAATAAATCATGTAAGGTTAGGAAATAATTTGTAGTAGTGACTCATATTTTGTATGTTCTTCATGGTTTTACCCTGCATTAAAGATGTGAAGCAGTTTAGTTTGTAAAACTAACTTTGAGAGTGTTTTCATATTGCACTGAAATGAGGGTTCGATACAGAGGTTTTGAAGCTTGTAAAAAAAAAAAAAAAATGACAATGAATGAAATTATAATTAATTTTTGGTGGTTTTTACCTATTACCAAGAATTTAAGCAGTTCAATTCCATTCATGAAGGGAAAGATTGAGACAACAGATTTCATTATTCTGGGAACCGTGCACAATCAGAAACATTCTGATATCTCTTCTGTGTGATCAGCCTGATCTTTGGTTCTGCATTGACAGGAAATTCCATGTTGATTCTCCTCATCCTGATGGACTCCCCAGCTCATACTTCCATGTCCTTCCTGCTCAGCCAGATGTCTCTCATTGACTTGCTCCTCATTTCCAAAATGGCCATTAAGTTTTTCTCAAGGAAGAAAACATCTCAGAGTTACACTGTGGAACCCAGATGTTTTTCTTCCTCATGCAGGGGTGAAGGGAGTAGACTGCATTCTCTGACTCTCATCATCTGTGATTGCTATGTGACCATCTTTTTGTTACCCACCAAGACACACAATCTTCATGAACTAGAATGTGTCCCAGCTGATGGTAAAAAGGTCTTGAGTTGAGGATGGTCTAAATTCTCTGATTGAGGCTGTGTATAACATCCATTTACCTAAATGTGGCCAAAGGAAATAGAACATTTCTTCTGTAAAGTTACTGCTAACTTGAGGTTCATCTTTGAGGATACCTCTGCATTTAAGTTGAAGATACTTGTGTGCAAGGGGAAAAAGACACCAGACTTAGATTTTCTCATAAGATATTTTTATTAACCCAAGACAAAAACAATCATTTGATGACAGCTCTGCCAGCATACACCAAGCACAAGAGACAATCCAATGAATTACGTTTCAAGAGCAGCTAAGATACTGTTACAAAAGGAAGTGAAGCTGAGAAAATTCCTGACTTGCATAATTCATTTTTACATAATTGTTAATGGCATGATAACAGAAGAAGGAAGCTATCATGAGTGGGATACCTATTTAATTACAAGTTCAGAAAGGCTGACATGCTTGGTTCTGGGTTTTAATTACCTGGCTGTGTGGTGGCTAGTCAGCCCCAGGGACAACTCAGGGACACCCAAAACAGCAGGCCAGAAGAGCACGAGAAAGGGGACTAAAAGCCAGGAAGCCAGGCAGAGGAACAGTCAGCCACAGGGACCCAGGTGGGGGTGATACGAGAGGTCTCCAACAGCAAGACAAACTTGTCTGTCAGTTTGTCCTACTGTGGTGACATGTAGACGTGAGTTTTGAGGCTGAACCTCTGGTGTTTAAAACCCAGAGAGATGCACCTGGTGCACAGGTAACAGCCCAGCCTATAGACTGAGACAGACTAGGAAGAAGGAAGAGGCCGTCCGCTTCTCAAAGAATTGGCCAGGGAAAACCTTATGAATAGCAAAGAAACACTGTTTGGTACATTACCACGCAACTTTAGG
>NW_006922259.1:559123-562448 GCF_000298275.1 Orycteropus afer afer | reverse complement strand
CTAGTTGGGGTTTAGTCCACTTTTGTATCCTTCTCTTCAAGGCTCAGGGGTCCAAGATTATCTTCTGTGTCTGTGTTAATTGGTTTCCTTTTTCTTTGTTGAAGAGGGTCTGTGCAGTCCTTCTGCCTACTCCACCATCTTCCAGAATTAAAAAATTTTTAATGAGTATTTGTAGACCAAAGAACAATTAATTAGTAGAATTCTAGTGTTGGTAAAGAATTTTGAATGTACTATGGACTGCTAGAAAACAAAAAAAATCTGTCTTGGATGAAGTGAAGATGATGAGACTTCACGTCCTTTTATCATATTGTCAGAAGGGACCAGTCTCTAAAGAAGGATATCAAGCATGGTAAAGTAGAGGGTAGTGAAAAAGAGGAAGATCCTCAATGAGATGGATTGATACAGGGGCTGCAACAATGGGTTCAAGCATAAAGATAATTGTGGAGATGGTGCAGGAATGGGTAGTGTTTTGTTCTGTTAAATAAAGGGTCATTATGAGTCAGAATCTACTCAATGGCACCTAACAACAACAGAAACAACTTTTATGGCAATACAATTTTGCATAAGTTCAATAACAATCTACTCCTGTTGTTCACAAGGCATAGTTGGAAATCTCTATTATCTAACTGAGCTTTGACTGGAATATCATATTTGAGAATGGTGCTCAGCAAATCAAGTATAATAAGACACTTTTAAGGAACTAAGATTGACTTTATGAAGCCATTGTTTGCAAAACTCTACCACAAAATCTAACCTGCTACCCAACTTATAGGGGAGTAAGAAAATCACTTCTCAGCAGGCCCGAAAAACTTACCTATATTTTGGCACTTCAGAAAAAGAGAAATTCACCCAAATCTGTGGGTAAAATCTGGCAGCAAGTTCTTGAGTTTGCTTCCTGACATCAAGAGGCTTTTTTACAAGTTCAATTTGAAATTTGTAATGGAAAATTTCAACAAAGCAGATTCAAAAGGCAGTATGATAAATTACCATTCTTGCTACACTTATGCAAATAACAGTAAATGGCCATATTTTAGATCAAGAAAAAATTTGCTATAAGATCATCTTTTGATTGAGAATAGCATAACTATAGAGAGAACTTTTGTGTTTCAATAGAAAGTTATGGCAAGCCCTTGTGAGCTACTGAATTCTTTTTATTAATCATTTTTGAGACTTTCTTTTTAAAATTTATTTTGGAAATCATAGCAAATGAATTTGTTTTCTACTTGCAGATCCTTCCACCATACTTATTCAATCTATATGCTTAACAAATAATCCGAGAAGCTGGATTATATGAAGAAGAATGTGGCATCAAGATTGGAGGAAGACTCATTAACTATTTATGATATGCACATAATACAACCTTGCTTGCTGAAAGTGCAGATGACTTGAACCATTGTATTCAATATGCATTATATCTCAACGTAAAGAAAATGATACCCCTCACAACTGGACCAGTCTGCAATATCATGGGAAATGGAGAAAAGAGTAAAGTTGTTATGGATTTCATTTTACTTGAATCCACAATCAACACCCATGCAAATAGCAGCAAAAAAAATCAGACATGTACTGCACTGGGTAAATCTGCTCCCAAAAACCTCTTTAACATTTTAAAGAGCAAAGATGTCATTTTGAAGACTCAAATGTGGCTAATCCAAGCCAAGGTGTTTTCAATCACCTCATATGCATGTGAACGCTGGACAACAAATAAGGAAGACCAAAGAGTTGATTTCTTTGAATTGTGTTGGCAAAAAAAATACTGAAATTACCACATACTGCCAGAATGAAAAAAGTCTGTCCTGGAAGAAGTACAGCTAGAATGCCACTTACAAGTAAGAATGGCTAGACCTCATCTCACCTATTTTGATTATTTTGTCAGAAAGGACCAGCCACTAGAGAAGGATGTCACACTCAGTAAATCAAGGGTCTGTGAAAAGAGGGAGATCCTCAAGGAGATGGAATGACACAGGAACTGCAAAAATAGGCTCAAGCATAATGAGGATTATGAGGATGGAGCAGGATAGGGCAGTGTTTTGTTCTGTTGTATATAGGGTCACTGTGAGTTGGAACCAACTCGATGGCATCTAACACCACCAATAAAAATAACGAAATAGAGGTCCAGTTTATCACAGTGATTAAATCTTTGCAAACCCATTTATGATAAAGATAATCTAATGCAAAATATTGTAACCTTAGGTAATTTCCCTTGCTTCCTGATAGATGAGGTACCTTTTATCATTTTAAAACCTTCAGACTACAGTTAATGATTTGTGCAAATGAATTGGGGAAGCAGAAGCTAGGCCAGAGACCACCTGTTGTTGTTGTTTTTGTTATGTGCCATCGAGTCGGACCCGACTCATAGCAACCCCTCCTTGGGTTTCCGAGGCAGTATCACTACAGAAGTAGATTGCCCCATCTTCCTTCTGAGGAGTAACTGGTGGGCTTGAACCTCCAGCCTTCTGGTTAGCAGTCAAGTGCCTTAGGCACTGTGCTACCAGAGCTCCCTAGAGACCACCTAATAGCCTGATATTAGTTGATCTCAGGAAAGGAGAGGCAGAGTTCAACCAATTAAGTTAAGATTAGCTAGTGATTAATTTTTCATTCTTCTCCCTCATTTTTCTCTTTATAAGCTTTATTGTAACTAGCCAGCATGGAATTGTTTGATTTTTGTTATAATCAGAATGGTATCTCTCTATACATACAGAATTACTGCTCTGAATAAACCTTATATTTCAATTTCTTTGTGATTTGATAATATTTCAATAAACCCGATAAATAAATTTTAAGAAAAGTGAGCAATTACTTTTCCAATTACTTGAGATGTTACTATTGTCATATACTAACTGTAATTGTGTTTATTTATGGAATTTCTATTCTGTGATACTTTTTGACTATAGAGACCTCGTAGCATATTTAAGTACAGTAGATCTAGTCCCTAACATTGCCCTCCTTTTTAAAGATTTCCTTGGGTATTCTTACATGTTCATATTTCATACATGAAATAGAACTAAAATATCTATCTAACAAGAATATTTATATGCAAGAGAACCATTTGTTGTTGTTAACATTAATGCAATGTTGTTGTTGTTGTTAAGTGCCGTCGAGTCGTTTCCAACTCATAGCGACCCCATGCACAGCAGAACGAAACACTGCCCGATTCCACGCCAGCCCTACAATCCCTGCTATACTTGAGCCCATCATTGCAGCCACCGTATCAATCCATCTTTTTGAAAGCCTCCCCCTCTTTCGTCGACCCTCCACCCTACCAAGCATGAAATCCTTCTCCAGGGAATGGTCCCTTCTTACAACATGACCAAAATAGGTGAGA
>NW_006922259.1:536398-556082 GCF_000298275.1 Orycteropus afer afer | reverse complement strand
TCTGTCCAGGTTCCCGGCTTTTATCCCCTTTCTCCTGCTCTTCTAGAGAACCATTTGCAATGTTCAAATTAGTAACAGAACCTAGGAATGTGGAATGATATAAGACAGATATGTAAAAATCAAAATCTTTCAAGTTACTATTAATACTTCATTAGTATTTATAAATAGGAAAACCTTCTTTCCAATATGCTAACAAATCCAAAAATTATCTTGCAATAATTACAACAATTATTGTGGGATAATTTTTATGTATGCATATATATATGCCTTTGCTTCCAGATAAGCAAACCATTTGAATAAGTTGCAAGATATATTGTATTTCTGGATGAAGATCCTCAAAATCTTAACAATATCAATTCTTTCCAAATATATACTGTTTAATAATTTATTTTATTCTTGCTGTTCTTGTTGATAATCTATACAGCAGAACATACACCAATTCAACAATTTCTATACAACTCAGTGACACTGATTACTTTCTTCGAGTCTTGCAACTATTCTCACCCTGGTTTTCCAAATTGTTCTTCCCCAGCAACATAAGCTCACTGCACCATAAGTTTTCTATATAATTTTTTTGGTTGCTGTTGTCAATTTTGTCCCATATACACAGATCTTAGAAGAACAAATACCAACGGTAGACATTCTTTACTAGTTAAGCTCAACTATTCTGTGATTTTAAGAAGACTTCATGGGATATTTTCCATTTAAGATTTAAAGATTATCTCATGGAAATAGTTTCAGAATTTCATCCAGCCTCCATGGCTCCAGAAAATCTGGATTCCATGACATGAAATTCTGTTCTGCATTTTATCACCTTTTGATCAGGGTTCTTCTATAAGACACTTGGCCAAAATGTTCAGTAATGATAACTGTGCACCATCCAGTTCTTCTGTTCTCATTGCAGAAGAGGAAGTTGCTCATGCAGGCAATTAATCACACATTCCATTTCTTCTTCATATTCCTGACTACCTTTCTTCCTCTGTTGCCACAGGCAAATAGAGACCAATTGTTGTAACACTACTGGCCATTTGAAAGATTTTAAGTCCTGGGACACTATGTGATTAACTCAGAGGTTCAAACATCGGCAAAGCCCATTGTTATTGAGTTGATTCTGACTCATAGTGACCCTATAGGATAGAACATAACTGTCCCATAGGGCTTCAACTTAACTCAACTCACTTCCATCAAATGGGATCCCGACTCAAAGCGACCCGTCCTTGGGTTTCTGAGGCAGTATCACTACGAAATTAGATTGCCCAACCTTCCTTTGGAGGAGTGGCTGGTGGGTTTGAACCACCAATCCTCTGGTTAGCAGTCAAATGCCTTAGGCACTATGCCACCAGAGACTGCCTCATATTTCTTCCCCAGAATCTTTGGTAGGTTTGAACAGCCAATCTTTGTATTAGCAGCCAAATATTTGAACAAGTGCTCCATCAGAGCTCCTTTGAAAGTGGAAAAGAAGAACTAAATATGATATTAGGCCAATTCACTGGGATGTCCCATGAAACCATGACTCTATACCCCCAAACCAAGGAACCAAATCCTATGATATGTTTGGTTGTGCATAAGCAGCCTCAGCAGCTAGTCATTGTTATAATGATATCTTTCTAAATATATTTTAATTATATTCAAATAAAAACTCTGAAAAAATCTATTAAAAGTTCATTTTAAAAGAAAAACAGGTAAGAACTTAAACATTTTGAATGTAAATATTAGAAAAAAAATATTGCACTGGTTTTAAAAAATATATCATGAAGAAACTGTCACTGAAATTAGGTACTTTTTTCAAAGAAATTAGGTGATGTTGTCATTGTTGTTAGATGCTATGGACTCATTTCTGACCCATGGTGAACCTACATTCAATAGGATGGAATACTGCCAAGTCTTGCAGCATCCTCACTGTCATTGCCATGTTTGAGTTCACACACTATGGTATGTTATCTGAATGGACCAGCCCATGAAGAAGGACATCATGCTTGGTAAAGTAGAGGCCCAGCAAAAAACAGGAAGGCTCTCAATAAGATAGATTTACACAGTGGCTGAAACTATGGCCTCAAACATGGCAACTATTGTTAGGATGGTATAGGACTGGGCAGTGTTTTCTTCTGTTATACATAGAGTCATTATGAGTCAGAACAAACTTGACAGCACCTAATGACAATAGAGTGGCTTGTTGTGGTAGTTCAGTTTGTGTGTCAGTTAGGCTGGGCCTGGTTGAGTGGCTAGGCAGCTGAATGTAGTATTCCCCATGACGAGACCAGTTATCAACTCCATGGCAGAATCTACTGTGAGCAGCTGAGTAGCTGCCTTAGGGAATGTGGTTGTCTTCCTGTATATAAGCAGAAGCCTTGGGGAATGGTCTCTAGCTTATGGCACACTTGGACCCTGCATGTAGCTGTGTCATTGTTCAGCAGCCTGCCATGCTCTGCCAACCTTAGGACTTACAATGGACTTAAATTAATGGCCTGCCATGTGGTTTGGTAATGTCGGGACTGTGCCTTTTTACTTGTCAACCTTGAGTTTGGCAGCCTCAGCAGCCAGCAGCTGCCTGAGTTAAGAAAAACCTCCAGCTCCAGTGGGCTTGGAGCAGGAGGCAGAGCTGGACCCCAAGGTTGAGGGGCTTTCACCCAGACCCCAGAATCTGGCACTTTGAACTTGGATTTAAAGCCTCCAAACTGTAAGAGAATAAACTACTTGTTAAGGCCATCCCATTTGTGGTATATTTTTTCAGAGCAGCACTAGGTAACCAGAACACTTGTGGTATAAGAAGTTAGTATACCTTTCTCGTGTAAGCCTTCCTTCCTACACTGCTGTCTTCAGACCCCTACAATAATGTCTTCAGACCTGTGTTCTCCTCTGGACTCCAAACTTACATATCCAGTGGCCCTGCATCGTCTCCATACGGATGTCTGCTGGGCAGCTAGAGCCTCTAACTCAATTTCTAACTTTAGTTTCCTCATTATTCCTCAGTGCATAAATAGCACTACCATCCTCACCTCCTCCAACACCACTACTTCCAACCATCCACCATATCTCTCACCAGTTACTAGTTCAGAACCTTACCTGCATTCCTGCTTCCTAAATTTATTCTCCATAATACCTTCTTAGTAGTGCTTGTACAGCTTAATTCCTATCTTGTCTTTTCTCTCTCTTATCCTCTAAAGACATCTCAGAATTGTATTTCCAGAGAAACCAGGAGAGGCAAAGCTTTTAGGTTCCTTGCTTTGGGAGTTGTAGCATATGGGGGTGGGGAAAGGACTCCAGTTGTAATCTGGACACATGATTGTGTAACTATGTTTGATAAACTGCCTACAGGATCTTAGAAAAAAGGCACTAAGATTCCCAGAAGCCCAAAATGGGTTGCAGTTTTCTTTTTCTAAATGCACATTCACTTCTTATCTGAGATACAATGTTAATCTGCTACCCAAAAAAATGCCAAATTGATTGCCCAGATTGACTAACGCCAGTAAAGACACACCAAAATGAAGAGTAGAAGGCATGGCTTTATTTTGTCTGAATAAATCTAGTCTCATGTTCTGTTTAACTAGATACATTCCAAGTTCCTTTTAATTAGGAAGGGATTACATCAGGATCATACTATACATGCAATTTCATATGGTTATAGGTTCAGCATGTGCAGTGAAAGATACAAAGATGGCATAGTATTTCTCACTACAATATTAAATCTCCACTCAGGAGAGTGATAAAAATTTTAAAATATGCTATGTTCCCTTTTAAAAGAGCTCTGGTGGCATAGTGTATAAGGCATTTGACTGCTGACCAGAGGTCAGAGGTTCAAACCCACCAGCTGCTCTTCTGTAGGGAGATGGGGCAATCTACTACAGCCTCAGGTGTGGCTATGAGTCAGAATCTACTCAATGGTAGTGAGGTTTTAGCTTTTGAATGTTCCTTTTTAAGTAGCTCTGGAGGCACAATATCTAAGGCATTTGATTGCTAAGTAGAAGGTTGGTGGTTCAAACCCACCAGCCACTACATGGAACAAAAATGGGGTAATCTACTTCCATAAAGATTTACCTCCTTGGAAACCCAATGGGAGTTGGCATGAGTCGGAGACAACTCAATGGCAGTGGATTTTGCTTTGTTTTTTGGTTAACGTTGCCTTTTATCCAGATTCATGCTATTCATTAGATTTTTATGAGTCAGTAACCTGACTCAATGCAGTTAGTGTTCTTACATCAGCAAGTGTCCTGAATACATAATTGTTTTTCGAAAAGTTACATTTTGTACTTTTCTTATCTCTTCCTCTGAGGAATGTTATGCATCATTTTGTTCCTGGTTATTAGAAGATCCCTCAAGATCACGTAGGACCTGGCCTTTGACTCCGTTTCTAATCTCATCACCGTATCTCTCCACCTTTGTCACCACACCATAGACTCACAGATCTTTTTGCAGCTTCTCAAACATGACAAATGAGTTCTTGTCTCAGGACCATTCCCCTTCCTGTTCTCTCTACCTAAAATGTTTCTGTTTACATGGCTTGTCTTTGTTTATGAGACAGATGAAATTTTGCTTTCTAAATAAAGGGCTCTTATCTACCACCTATCAGTTTTTTTCACACGGAGGCAGCTTGAGCATTGCTCTGGTGCTATAAGCCAGCTAGTGGTATGTCAAATACCAGAAGGTCCTTCATGGTTGACAGGTTTAAGCAGAGCTTCTAGGCTAAGAGAGATTAGGAAGAGAGGCCTAGCAATCTATTTTAGAAAATTAGTCAATGAAAACCCTATGGATCACAACAGAATATTGTCCAATATAGTGCTGAAAGATGAGCTCCTTAAATCAGAAGATACTCAGAATACATAGTGGCTACAGGAATGGACTCAAGCGTACCAACAGTCATGAAGATGGCTCAGACCAGCAATGTTTCTTTCTGTTGTACATGGAGTTGTCATGAGTCAGAGTCAACTCAAAGGCAACTAATAACATCCATCTTGTCTACAGAGATTTTTACATCATTCTCAATCCACTTACCCTGCTCTTTTTTATTATTAATAAATAATTAATAATTAATGAATAATTTATTCATTAATTCATTAATAATGCCTGACATTATATATACCTGGTATACATTTATTGGTTCATTGTATTTAAAAGCACATAAAATTCACTGCCAGTGGAGTTAAATGTTATAGCAAAATTTGCAGAAGACTTTGGAAAAATAATTAGATATTGTGAGTTAATATCCTGGAAAGGTTTTATACCCAAGTGGTCAATTATCTTTAAGGAAGAAAACATCCGTAGATGATTTTTATAAAATAATTTTTACTTCAGCACAATTATAATTTAGAAATTTGCAACGTAAACATTCGATATTAAGAAAGGATTATAGTTGTGGTATAGCTAATTTACAGATTATTAAACTCATTAGTCAGTATTCAATTATACAAAACACTTTAAACATTTCAAATAAACCAAAAAAAAACCCAAACTCACTGCTGTCAAGTCAGTCTCGATTCACAGCGACCCTTCCTTGGGTTTCCGAGGCAGTATCACTATGGAAGTACATTGCCTAGTCTTCCTTCTGAGGAGTGGCTGGTGGGTTTGAACTGCCAGCCTTCTGTCTAGCAATCAAATGCCTTAGGCACTATACCACCAGAGCTCCTAAACATTTCAAATAGTAGTGTTTTAATCTCAACACTAGTTGTAGATGTGGTAAAAGGGCTGGAAAAGCAAGGGAAAGAATGAGACAGAATGAGAAAGCTGAGCAGGAGGCTTGCTGGTGGAGTGGGGTGCACCTAGGTATACCTATTGGCAGATCTTTGTAACACTTGCCTGAGCAGACAGAGGCCAGGCTTAAAGGCCAAGGGTCAAAGAGGTGTGACTATAGGCATGGCAGAGGGGAGGCTGTCCTGATCAAATAACTGTATCCTGAGTGGTCCTGAACCGACTTAAAACCTGTTACTTCCCTAGTAAACGCCATAGCTGAGTATGTTTGTGCATTCTGTGTGGCCATTGTAATGAATTATCAAACCCAGAAGAGAAGCAGAGAGTGCCATGGGAAGGATGGTTGGTGACAGACTGGCAGAAAGGCTGGGGAGTGGTGGGGTGTCAGGCTTCCCTCTTATGGGAATGAGCCTTGGGCTGATGTTGCTTGTGGTGGTTCTGTCTCCCCCCATGAAGTTAGAGAATATCAGAGGAATGAGCCACCTCCATGCCCTTTTGCATTGCACTTATTTGTTTTTTGGATTTTGTTTAAAAAAACAAATAGACAGTATTTAAAATTAAAGCAAAATGAAATATAAAAACAAAGGAACATAGATTAAAAAAGAACAACCAGTAGCCTAAGAAAGAGTGATAAAAGCAAAGATGTGAAAGACACGACCTCATAATTGGGACTATGGTACTGATTAGTGGAGTTATCTTTGACATGGCAGTTGGCTATGAGTTTCAGATTCTGTAACTGTGAAAGATAAGAACAGCAATAACAATGCCTCACAAAGTTTTCTTAGAGATTAAATGAGGATACATTAACAAACAGATATTTTGCAAAGTGGCAAAGGCTACATGGAAACTAACTCAGACTCCATAGATAAGATTATATTGATAATGGTGAGGTTTAAGACTATTATTGGGAGCTCTGGTAGCATAGTGGCTAAGACACTTGCCTGCTAACCAGACGGCTGGCGGTTCAAACCCACCAGCCACTCCTCGGAAGGAAGGTTGGGCAATCCTACTTCCGTAGTGTTAACTGCCTCGGAAACCCAAGGAGGGGTCGCTATGAGTCGGGGCCGACTCGACGGCACATAACAACAATAACAACAACAAGACTATTATTAATATTGATTAAGATATTAATTCACATTGAGTTTAAAAACAAAAGGAAATAAAAGAGATATGAGAAGAAAGTAAAACAAAGTACAATGGGGATTTCTATTATGGTCTCTAACCCTCTTCATTGTGGTCTTCTTCAATGTCCCAGAGGAGATTTATTAACAGAAACTTTCACCCTCTCTCCTAATGGCCAGAGAAAAAAACAGGATGATATCACTCCTCCACTTCTCTTAGCATATTTAGCTGTGACCACACTCCACTTATTCATCTGGATGAGCCTCACACATCATCTGATGGTGGTTCAATCAGACATGTAGACAGAACTGCAGGAACAAAGGGTAACCAATGTCCTCAAACTGCTGCTCTGCTCTGATATATTCTAGAGTTTCTTAACAATATTTCCTAAAGATCTTCCTATTTCTCATAATCTATTTTTTATGAAATAAAGCAAATGTTTGTTTGTTTATTTACCCTTGAATCTCTTTATAAAACACTTGTTTACTGCAACATATAAGGAAATGGGTTTTCAGTTTCTAGTTATTTATGGACAGAAGAATACCTATTTTTCCTATATTTTTGGATGAAGTTTCTGTTTTGCTGAGACTGAAATTATTTAGAGGAAAAGTGACTGAATTTACTTCTGAGGGCATTATCTGTTAGAAAACTCTAGAAACAAATGCATGGATTATATTTTTGTTTCTCTGAGGAAACTAACAGTGAGTAGTCTGAAATCCAAATTGAAAACTGGATCCCTGAGAGCACCAAGGCAGAGTTGCAAGCTCTAGGCTCTGCATGGGGGCTGAGATGTGTCTTCCCTGTGGCCAATTATGTGATCATGTGCAGAGAGGAAGAGTAACTCAATTATCTAATATAGAAAAATAGAAAACAAAATATGTTTTTCATAGATTCCAGGAGTTGATTAGATTGTAAAGTACTAGAAATACTTCTGAGATGCAGTGAGCTCCAAATAAAGGTTCTACATTGTTCCACCACCACTGGTAATGATTTCCTAAGTTAAACATGCACTAAGCTACTGGCATTAAACTCAAACAATTGGATTGAGAAGGGTAAGAAAGGACAAGAAGAAACTTGCTGTGAGGGGTGCAGACAGAGTTTCCCTCCATCTGCCTGGTGTCGCAGGTGCACCATTCAAAAGAGCTTGATCCCAGAGACTCCACTTACCAAACTGTAGGAGAGATTTGCCAGTGTCCATCCACATCCTGATCTCATGCTCCCCCTCCACCCCACTGCTTCATTCTTTCAGCAAATTGATGTCTTCACCAGTGTCAGACTCTGCAAGAATCCTTGCTTCATTGCAACTGCATATAGAAACTAGAGCAGCAGATGTGTTTTGTAGCTTACAGGGTTGTTATTTAACTTTTGCAGAGAATTCAGAACCCATCTGCCAGTGGGGGTGGTATTTGATAGATTATACTTTTGTTTATGCAATGTGTTCCAGAGTTTGTGTATATTTACATAAATGTGGTTGTAGCCTTGTGTACTGCATCAGCACACTAGAATTCAGGACATCTAGTAAACTCTGGTAGCATAGTGGCTAAAGCACTTGATTGCTAACCAGAAGGCTGGTGGTTCAAACCCACCAGCCAGTCCTCGGAAGGAAGGTTGGGCAATCCTACTTCCGTAGTGATACTGCCTCGGAAACCCAAGGAGGGGTCGCTATGAGTCGGGGCCGACTCGACGGCACATAACAACAACAACAGTAAGCTAACTCTCCTAAGCAGTCTTTGGAATTATTACAAGTGTATAACATATTTGAAACTGTTGTAAATTCTTCCTGAAACATCTCTTCATCATAACCACTTCTAAATTATTCCCATAAAATGATATGATATTTACTTCCTGTTGGGAAGAGCATTTAAAATTTAATATTTCAGATACTAAAAGTTGAAAAGGCTCAATCTTTCTAAGAGAAAATGTGGGAGATGCTGTTGTTGATTTTTTTCAGAAAGTCCAGATGTATTTTGAGTCCACTGCTTTTTCTAATTTATTTTGTAGCCATTTTCTTTCTACTCTATACACAGTATGTCTGCTTTTTTTTTTTTTTCCTGAGTAGATAGAGTTTGGGGAGCTCAGGTAGTGTAGTGCCTAAGGCAGTTGACTGCTAACTAGGAGGCTGGCAGTTCAAACCCACAAGCCACTCCTTGAAAGGAAGATTATGCAATCTACTTCTGTAGTGATACTGCCTGGAAAATCCAAGGAGAAGTCGCTATTACTCAGGTCCAACTCAATGACACATAACAACAACTTAACAAATAGATTTTGACTTCATTAATTGCAAGCAAATTTAATTTATCTTTGATTTGTGTTCACAGTCTAACACAGAGACAGGAGGTAAGAAGCAAGATAGAGAAAAGCTGTGAATCGGAATCAGAGCCATTTTAGTGTTTTTCTGTTTCTTCCTCTGTGTCATAATCCCTATGAGAGAGTGATTGTAAGAAGCAATAAGGATGACAATGTTTGTGAAAACAACTAAAACCTTATACAATAAACATCAGGGGACCCTCTAAAGGCTAGTTATTCCCTTTCCCATGTGATTTAGAGCAAATAATTGGAGATAATGGTGATTGATTTCACCTTGGGAAGCATGTAGTTGACTGAAATGAGGTAGAGTTCTTCATAAAGCTCCACTGTGGCAAATGTCTGAGCAAACAAATAAACAAACAAACAAAAAATGTAAGTTGTCTGAATTACAAAAATTATCACTTCCAAATTTTTAAAAATATGGCTATGATACTGAAATTGGAGAACTGAAGTAATCTATCTAAGGTGATTAGAGTACAATAGTGAGTGCCTACTCTTACAAAGAACATACACAATAATAATGGTCTGAGCTAACAGTTTGTGTATTTGTTCACCTGTGCCAGGTAATGTTCTAAGTGTGGTCATTATTTTATCAGATATAATCCTCATCACACATTAAAGTCAAATTTTATTGTTATTCTCTCTTTACATAGAGTGGACAGAGGATGGAGGGCTTAGTAAAGGGAAGCTGAATTTAAGGTTGCAGTCTGGCTGTAGAATCTGTGCCCCTCACTCTTTGTCCCTCAGGTTATCTGAGGGGTCAGCCATGGTATGAGAGTTTTAAGACCCCAAAGGGATCCTTAAACCAAAGAGGTTAATTCAGTCTGACTTCCTTAACAAACATCCTAGAAATAAGGAATTTAATTTCTCTCTCTCTCTGACTTTCACTCTTTCTCTTTTTCTCAATGATTCACTCTTTGTGTTTTATGTATGGAAAGATGATCTTCAAGTTCAAACTGCATACTGATATAGGATGCACTGTGGACGAGTCAGATCTAGCTCATAGCAACCCCTCCTTGGGTTTCCAAGGTGGTATCACTCCAGAAGCAGATTGCCCAACCTTCCTTCAGAGGAGTGGCTGGTGGGTATGCTGATACAGGACAATTTTATTAGGAAACTTCATCATCCTAAATTGTGGAAAATTTTGTATAAGTACCAATTCTTTCAATCCACAGTTATGACTGATTTCTCTGGTAAATTTGTTGAATTATAAGTCATCTATAATTCCCAAATCAACCTAAAAGCACTACAATCCAAGGAATTTTCTCCTAGTAGCATTATTAGGTTGGGGTACGAGTGTTAGTAACATGAGTGATCATGTAACATCAAAGATCTCCTGATTCCTTAGGTGAAACCTCATGGACAACACTACGTGGCTGGCCAACTACACTGGAGAGTCCGATTTCATCCTGTTGGGATTCTTCAGTCAATCCAAAGACCCAGCTCTGCTCTGTGTGGTCATTTTTGTGATTTTTCTGATGGCCCTGTCTGGAAATGCCATCCTGATCTTCTTGATACACTCTAATGCCCACCTCCACACTCCCATGTACTTTTTCATCAGCCAGTTGTCTCTCATGGACATGATGTACATTTCTGTTACTGTGCCCAAGATGCTCATGGACCAGATCATAGGTATAAAAAAGATCTCAGTCCCTGAATGTGGGATACAGATGTTTCTATATTTGACACTAGGAGGATCAGAATACTGTCTTCTAGCTGCCATGGCCTATGACCGGTACATGGCCATCTGCCATCCACTCCGTTATCCTGTCCTTATGAACTGTAAGATATGTTTCCTTCTGGCATCTGGCTGCTGGTTGGTGGGCTCAGTGGATGGCTTCATGGTTACTCCCATCACCATGACCTTCCCGTTCTGCAGATCCAAGGAAATCCATCACTTCTTCTGTGAGTTCCCTGCCATAATGAAGCTCTCCTGCTCTGATACTTCAGTCATGGAGACACTCATGTACCTGTGTTGTGTCCTCATGATCCTCATCCCTGTGATAGTCATTTCAAGCTCCTACTCTTTCATCCTTCTCACTATCTGTAGGATGAAGTCAACAGAGGGCCGAAAGAAGGCCTTGACCACTTGTTCCTCCCACATGACTGTGGTCATCCTCTTCTATGGAGCTGCTATTTACACCTACATGATCCCCAGCTCCTACCACACCCAAGAGAAAGACATGGTAGTATCTTTCTTTTACACTACCCTTCCTCCTGTGTTAAACCCTTTAATCTATAGCTTTAGGAATAAGGATGTCACAGGAGCTCTGAAGAAAATGTTGAATGTAGGACCAGTCTTTCAAGAAACTATAAAGTAGGATGTTTTAGTAATAGCAGTTTCTTTCCCTTCTGTCTACCCAGCAGAAATTTAGGCTTTTATACTATAAACATAGAGTCTTATATCATTTTGCACCCTATTTTAGGTAGCTGTTTCCCTGTATTGTCCTGTTGTTCTGTAGGAGAATATTCATATTCTTAGGAAATGCATAATGAAATTATTTAGAAGTAAAAGTCATATGAACTATCACATAAGAGAGAGGAAAAAAGAGACACAGTGAAATGGTGAAGCAAAATGAGACAAATATTAACAATAGATTAATTTAAATAAGGACTATATGATCATTCTTTATATTATTCTTATTCATGCTACTTTCCTATCAATTTGAAATTAATTACAAATTTACACAAACTCATTACTAGGAAGTCAATTCTGACTCATAGCAACCTTATAAGACAGAGGAAAACTGCCCCATGTTGTTTCCAAGGCTGCACATCTTTATGGATGCAGACAATCACATATTTCTTCTGTGCTGGTAGGTTGGAAATAGTGACCTTTTTGTTAGCAACTGAGCACTTAGCCACAATCAAATCCCCTCCAGCTGAGTCAATTCCATCTTACAGCAATCCTATTGGACAGAGTAGAACTGGCCTCATAGGGTTTCCAGGGTTGTAAATCTTTATGAGAACAGACTGCCATATACTTTTCCATGTATCACCAAGGCTCCTTGATTCCAAATGAAGCCTTAAAATATCAGTCTTTGCCCCTAACACACATACACTTTTTTTTTTTCTTTTAGTTTCAGCTCTGGTGGCAGCATGATGAAATACTTTAGAAAACATGTTCACTTCAACATGACTATTCATTACTCAATATATTCATTACTGAATATATCTGTACACTTTAATTGAGGGCTATTTTGTTCCATGTGGCAACTTTAAAGGCTTGTAGTGGCTATTAATAATTTGAAACTATTAGTATTGCCTGATATATTTAGAATCCATGATTTCATAAGGTACTCTGGGATACACATTAACTCAGAGTAGAAGGATGATTTAGGTAAGTTTCTCTGCATGCTATGACATCTGATTTTAGTTTTAAATTATGTGATTTATCAGACAAAGAATGAAAGGTGGGACATCAAATATTCCATCTTTCATTTACTCAGCAAATATTTTTGTGCTATATTATAATAAAAAATCAGAGCTAAATAGATTAAAATCTAAATAATTCATGGCTACTGTCCCCAATGAATTTAATTGTAGGTATAGTTGTTTATGCAGATAGGTGCAAAAAAGTATATAAATTGTTTTTCTCACCATGAGGAAAGAGTACAGCTCATGAGAATACATCTGTTCAACCTTAGACGTTTAAGTTTGCTCAAAACAATGGTGACTGAGGGAAGATCCTGGAGCTAAATGTTGAATCAGTGTCTCTACTCTCAAATGAGTATGGGAGGCTGGGGAGTGGGAGCAGGGGATTATGCTCAGGCACATGATGTCAGGCAAAACACTGCAAGAGAAAGAATAAGGGATTGATTAAGAAGGAGGGGTAAATCTTCCTCTGGTCTTTCCTTTCCTGCTTCACTTTTTGGCCTTTGTTCTTGCCCTTCTGTGCCATAAGGTTTTACAAACAGTAGTGAAATGATCAGCTTTGCATCTTAGAAATGTTATATTGCTAATAATTAACTGTAGAAATGCATAAGTGGAGGCAAGGAGATCAACTGAGTGATGATGGTGAACCGAATGATGTTGATGCAAGTTGGACCCTGACTTAACACCATGCAGGACTGAGGGGACAGATATCTGGTGTAAGTGGATCTTGATGACTATGGTAAGTAAAATCACAAACCTGGTTGCATAACTACCATTTTACAGTTGACTGTGTCCAGATATAAGGCAGTTTCAAAAGTCAGATTCCCTTTTCCCACTGATATACTCAGTTATGTCATGAATGTACCATACAGATCTTGCAGTTTTTAAAAAAGGTGCTGGAGAGCCAATTTCCAATATTTTTGCTGCAGTCAAACTGACTGAATAAAATAAGCATGCTCTTTAACTTTTGAAAAGCTAAGAAGTGTATGTATTTCCTCTCAATTTACTAGACCCTAGAAATGAACACATTTGATAGTTCCATTTAAAAATTGCTAAAAATGGAGAAAAAATGAAACTACTGATGGAAAGAATGAAAATATATTCTTCCAAAGATTATTGTTTTTATTCTATCCCAACCCAAAAATATTTATATAGAAACATTTTTACCAAAAAAATAATTACCATGTTAGATAACCTGTTAAATACAATCTTAAAAGTCTGTACTAATAAAAATTTACAATTATTGTGTAGTTTAGAAAAATTTTTGTCATGTGATATATAGCAAGTATGTAATATTTAGACTTTATAGATAGGGAAGGAGCTCTGGTGGGTTAGTGGTTAAGGCATTTAGCTGCTAACTAAGAAGTCAGTAAGGAGCTCTGGTGTAGTGAGTGGATAAGGCATCTGACTTATGGTAAGTCAGCAGCCACTCCGAGGAAGGAAGATGGGGCAATCTATTTCTGTAAAGATTTATGGCCTCAGAAACCCAATGGGGGTCACTATGAGTTGGAATTAACTTGACAACAGTGAGTTTGGTTTGGTTTTGGAAACATGGAAAGACTATTACCGCTCCCAATTTCTTATACCTAGAATTCAAATGTAGATATTAGATTCTTGCAACTGTATTTATATAGTGTCAAGCAAGTAGCTATGCATTGAAGATTTTTAAATTGTCAGACTTCAGAATTTATTCATGTGTTCAAGTTTGTGATGCCACCAACCCTTGACCAAATTATTTGTTTTTGCTCCACTGATCATAAAGCTTCAGGATTCCTGCTTCTCCTATAGCTCACTAAATTTAGGAATAAATCAACACGTGTCCAAGTACATAAGCTTGCATCATTTTTCACAAATTTCCTACTTTCTTAAATGTAGGAAAACAGATTGAAGAAACAGAATGAACAAGACCATTTTCTAGTGATGAATCATGAATGAGACAATAAAATTAGATGTGCTAAAATTCACATTTAATACAGATTTACTTAACTTTTTTTTACATCTTTGTTTTTATATTGTAAGCACACGTTGTGTGTGTGTGTGTGTGTGTGTGTGTGCCTGCCATTGAGTTCACAAAATATATAAAGCTCTAATGTGAAAGCTGGGCAGAGCTGAGAATTGCATAATTCAAACTTCTTTTTAAACAGAAAAAAAATATTGACCAATAATAACGTTTTTTTTTTTTTTTTTTTTTCCTTTTTATCTTGTTAACTTATCTTGAATATCTTTCCAGTTCAGTGCATGGATATTGAGTTAAATTCCACAGGCTGAAGAAGTCTTAAATTTTAAAATAGCCTATTAAAAGATATAGGAGCACAGGTAGCATAGTGCCTAAGGCACTTGATTGCTAACTAGAAGGCTGGCAGTTCAAACCCACCAGCCACTCCTCAGAAGGAAGGTTGGGCAATCTACTTCTGTAGTGATACCACCTCAGAAACCCAAGGAGGGGTCGCTATGAGTCAGGGCCGACTCCACTGCATATAACAACAACACTAAAGGATATAAGGGGCTATTGTTTAATCTTGAAAATTGTTACTCAAAAAGAGTGTCTTGCACATATATCTTTCTTTTTATGTGTAATTATTTTTGTAAGATAGAGTCCAAGAAAGGACTTATTGGTTCAAAGATCAACATTTTTAAAAAATCGCTGCGAAGTGTTAATTTGCATGGCATAAAAGTCTAGACCAATGTAGCTTCACCGTCAGTGAGGAAAGATGACCAATTTCTCGTCTCTCCACTGTGCTTTGAGCCTCTGTCCTCTCCCTAGATGTCCTTCTATGTCTGCTCTATGACTGTGAAGAGCCTACTTGGCTCTTTATCTTCTGGATGGTTTGACCAATGAGAGACCTCAGTGGGAAATTTAGAGGCTAGAAGGTGATACTTAGGTCTGTGTACTGATCCCATCAGCAATGTCCCTGACAGTTGAAACATTAAGTGGCTGAATTCCTCCACATCTGGCCGCATATCTTACAAGTGCTGCCCTGCCCTGCAACAACATGTGCCATGTAATCCAGAAAATGCTTCTGCTCCCATGGCCCCTAGGCTGGGGATAACCTCCTCTTGTCGGGGTTCTGAGTCATTTTCCATCCCTTTCTGATTTTCCTTAAACTTTCACACCCTTAAACTTTCATCCATTATCCATTTCATCCATCTAACTTGATCCTGATGTAATCACTCATCATTATTGGTATGCTTTACACTTCTTTTCCCATATCAATGGTTCCATCTAGGTTTTATGTTTGGATTTACGTGTCTCTAATTTGGTCTTTGCATTTTTCCATATGTTCATTGTTCTATAGCCTTTCTTAAGCTCTGAAATGGATATCTAGAATGTTTATTTATTTTAAATATATATGTATATTTCCTCTATATAACTTGTTGCCTCATGAATTATTAGTATTAGCCCTTTGTTATATGTGCAATTCCTTTTCTAAAAGTGAGACTTCAATAGACGTACAGTTTTTCCTGTGTTGCACATATTTTCTTATGGGGTCAAATGTATCAATCATTTTCTTTCTGTTTTGGAATTTCATATCTTGCTTAGGCCTTTTCTGTCCCCAAAATAATAGAAATTCTATGATATTTTCCAACATTACTTTTAAAAATTACATATAGCTCTTAAATCTGCATAAAATTTACTTCTTAGTATGCTGTGAAATTTTACTAGTAATGTTATATAATACCCAGTGATTCATCTCATGACTTTTCAAAGAAGATACATATGCATATCTCCCCACAATCTTCTGTGACATATGAGGGGCCAAGAATTTCCTGAGATCCTCAGTCAGAACATTCACACATATTTGTGGATCAAGAGAGGCTTAGGTATAGAAAGAAATAATGCTAAGTTCAAGAACTTCACAGACAGAGGTATATTGTGAATGCCATCAAAATGCTAACATGGCATTCCAAAAGACCAACTGGCAAATACCATGCCTCACTGAACATCTGATCAGGGGCCAGCTCAGGTGACTTTGTGCAAGGGAAACCAGTGAGGATCCAGAGGATTTTTTATTATTTTTTTAAATCTAAGGCCACCTCTGCCCCTCCACTTTACCCATTCAAAACCAAACCCACTGTCATCAATCAATTCCAACTCATAGTGACCCTTTAGGACAGAGCAGAATTTCCTCATAAGGTTTCCAAAGCTGTAAATCTTCACCAGTGCAGACTGCCTCATCTTTCTCCTGTGGAGCAGATGGTGCATTCAAACTGCTGACCTTTTGATTAGCAGCCAAATGCTTTAACCCTTAAGTCACCAGAGCTCTTTTTACCCATTCACCAAAGGACATATAAAGTCCCCTAAACATAGATGGATAGGATTAGGGTATATCCAGAATTGTGAAAGACTGAACACTTACCAGAAAGGGTCTCAGTAATCAGAGAGGCCAGTTACATCAGCACAGTCTAAGATATTATTAGCTGTCAAGTTTAAGTTTAATTTTTCCCTTTCCCAGCTCTCTTGTCTCAAGGTGTTTGAGGCAAAAAGATTCATTAAAGAAAACAAATGCCAGTCAGTCTACCACTCTGTGTCTCAATTCTTCACTCTTTGTAAGTAGCAACATCTATCTTGTGTAATGTATATCCTGCAAGACCATTTTTCTTACATACATGCATCCAAACAATGAATATGTTCTTCATGTATATGTGTTACACAAGAGCATGATTTCTAGAGGAGAAGCAGTTTTCCTAGGTGTGAACTTGTTGTTTCTAGAGCCCACAATAGTCTTCCAAACCCTATGCTTGCTTCTTTATGGTAAGGGATGCATGATGCAGCCAATTATCTCTTACTTTGCAGGAGGTATTCACCTGACAATTGTTGTTGTTGTGATGTTCAAGAGAATGAAACCCTGCCCCATCCTGCACCAGCCTCACAATCTTTGCCATACCTGAGCCCATCCTTGCAGCTATATTTTTCATTCCATCTTGTTGAGGGCCTACCCTTTCTTTTGCTGACCCTCCACTTCTGACTCCACGGCACATAACAACAACAACCACTTTACCAAGCATAATATCCTTCTCCAGGGAATGGTCCCTTCTAACAACATGACCAAAGTGTGAGAT
Source organism: Orycteropus afer afer (assembly GCF_000298275.1). Lineage (NCBI taxonomy): Eukaryota > Metazoa > Chordata > Mammalia > Tubulidentata > Orycteropodidae > Orycteropus > Orycteropus afer. The sequence continues at coordinate 538,535 of NW_006922259.1, read as the reverse complement.
TAAGTCTGGTCATTCTTGCTTCCAAGGAGCATTCTGGCTGCACTACTTCCAGGACAGATTTGTTAATTTTTCTGGCAGTTCTTGGTTCTATCATTATTCTCTGCCAACACCGCAACTCAAAAACATGAACTCTTCTTTGGTCTTCCTTATTCATTGTTAAGCTTTCTCATGCATAAAAGGCTATTGAAAATACCATGGCTTAGATTGTTGTTATTGTTATATTGTTATTTGCCATTGAGTCGGACTGACTCATAGCAACCCCTCCTTGGGTTTCCGAGGTAGTATCACTATGGAAGTAGATTGCCCCATCATCCTTCCGAGGAGTGGCTGGTGGGTTTGAACCGCCAGCCTTCTGGTTAGCAGTCAAGTGCCTTAGGCACTATGTTACCAGAGCTCCTATGGTTTGGGTTAGGCACACCTTAGTCTTCAAAGAGGTATCTTTGCTCTTCAGCACTTTAAAGAGGCCTTTTGCAACAGATTTGCCCAGTGCAATACATTGTCTGATTTCTTAATTGCTGCTGCCATTGGTGTTGATTGATGTAGTGCATTATACATCAATGCATTGATGCAGCAAATTATAATATGATGCAGCAAATTAAATTAAATTTAAACTTGACAGCTAATATCTTAGACTATGCTGATGTAACTGGCCTCTCTGATTACTGGGACCCTTTCTGGTAAGTATTCAGTCTTTCATAACTCTAGATATACCCTATTCTATCCATGTATGTTCAGGGGATTTATATACCCTACATATAACAAGTATTGGGAGCTCTGGTAGCATAGTCAATTCTGACTCATAGCGACCCCCATTAGGTTTCCAAGATGGTAAATCTTTACATTCTGGTTAGCAGTCAAATGCATTAGGCATTACAATACTAGAGCTCCCTAGGACCATTCAAACCCCAGCCTCTGGGACTCTGTGACCATAACTAGATGGTGTCTGGTTACCACTACTGACTGCTTTGAAAGGGATCACAATTAGAGGTCCCAGATAGAATGGGGAAAAAAAAAATTTTGAACAAAACTCAAAATCATAAAAAAAGACCAAGTTTACTGGTCTGAGACTTTTGGAACCCCTGAGAATACGGCTCTTAGACACCCTTCAAACCTGAAACTGAACTTACCCCAGTGGCTGAAATTTCAGTGAAGTGACAGGCCTATAAGATGAACAATAACACCAGGAAGGTGTTATTAGAACAATCAACCATATGAGATCAAAATGGCAGCAGTGCCCAGAAATAAAGCTCAGAAGGCAGGAAGGGAAAGGGAATAAGGACATGTGGAAATAGAGTACTGTTATATTGTGGGAATTGCAATCAATGTCACAAAACAAAATATGTATGAATTGTTGAATGGAAAAGCAGTTTGCTCTATAAACTTTCATCCAAATAAAAAGTTAAAAAATAAATTACATTTATTATGTTGATGGTACAACTATCACCACTATCCATTTTTAATTGTTCCATTACCCTTAATAAAAATTCAGTGGTCACTAAGCAATGACTCCTTTTCCCTTCCCTCCCATCCTTACTAACCACTAATAAATTTTGGTCTCTATGAATTCACCTATCTAGATATTTCATATAAATAGAATCGTACAATGTATGTCCTTTTGTAACTAATATATTACAATCAGCATAATATTTTCAGTGTTCATACATGTTGCAGCCTAGGTGAGGACTTCATCTCTCTTATGGCTGAATAATATTCTATAACATGTTTGTACTACATTTTGTTTATCTATTTATCTGCTGATGGACACTTGGGTGGTTTTCACCTTTTGGCCATTGTGAATAGTGCTGCAACGAATATTGGTGTGCATGTATACATTTGTCTTCCTGCTTTCAATACTTTTTGGGTATACACCTAAGGGGAGCCCTGGTATCATAGTGCCTAAGGTACTTGACTGCTAACCAAAAAGAAGGCTGGCGGTTCAAACCCACCAGCCACTCCTCGGAAGGAAGGTTGGGCAATCTACTTCCGTAGTGATACCAGTTGGGAAACCCAAGGAGGGGTCTCTATGCAGGTCCGATTCGACGGCACATAACAGAAACAACAACAACATACAACTCTTGTTGTTGTTGTTGTTAAGTGCCATCGAGTCGTTTCCAACTCATAGCGACCCCATGCACAG
>NW_006922259.1:507347-533989 GCF_000298275.1 Orycteropus afer afer | reverse complement strand
AATCCCCTTTCTCCTGCTCTTCCGGCCTCCTACTCTGGGCGTCCCTGAGTTGTCTCTCCTCACCTGTAACCCTGGGGCTGACTGCTCTTTTGTCCGGGTTCAAGGCTTTTATCCCCTTTCTCCTGCTCTTCCAGCCTAACATACAACTAAGAGTGAAAATTTTGGGTCAGATAGTGATTGTATGTTTAATTTGTTGAGAAACCTCCAAACTATTTAACTATTTTCCATAGTGGCTGTACCATATTACAGTCCTACCAGCAATGGATAAGGATTCTCATTTCCCCACATCCTCACAATTACCTGTTTTTATTTTGTTTTATTTGTTTATTTTTTAATCTTAGAGGACAGCATTATATTTTATATTGCATTATGGTTTTGATTTGTATTTCCTTAATGACTAATGATGTTGTGCATCTTCTCTTGTGTTTGTTGGCCATTTGTACTTCTTCCCTTGTAAATTTCCTATTCACATCCTTTGCCTTTTTTAAAATTAGGTTATTTGTCTTTTTGACATTGACACACAGGAGTTATTTATAGACTCTGAGTAATAAACTCTTATTAGATATATGGTTCTCCAAAATTTTTCCCATCTGTAGATCGCCTATTCATTTTGATGATAAAGTCCTTTGATTAATGAAAATTTGATTTTTGTATATGGTGTGAGGTATGAGTTCAGCTTATTTTTCCCCATATGTAGCTAATTCTTATAACATGATGTATCATCTCTTTTCTTCCTTAATATATCAGAATATCCTCAGTTTTCTTATGCTAAGTTTGAATCCTACTGAGTGGTCTAGTAGCAAGAAGAGGTACAGGGACATCCCTTAAGGAGATCATCTGTTGTCTCTGGCAGGCAATAAGCTTCTGTGGCATATTCCTAGAGGGTCTTACTAGGAAAGAGTGGGCCCCTCTACAAGATCTGAGGGCCTAGGACTGTACACAGAGCCAACATATCTAGGTGTATCCGTTCAATTGTCCAAATTTCATACTTCAGGGTCTCAAGTTTTTCCCTAGTAAGGTCTTAACTTTAGTATAACAAATCTTCCTTGACTGAGCACTCAAATATAACTGAGCTTTGTTACTTTAACTATCAACTCATGTACCTGTTCCTCAGCAATATTTTCTCTTCCACCACAGGAAATAAAGGCCACTTTGTAAGCTATCAAAGAAATCTGCTCCTTGTCACATTTAGCCACTAACTGTTTATCAATGCCCCTCAGTCTCACCTTATTGCTCTGAAAGGAATCAATACAATTTAGCAGTAACCTGTTAATTCTGCTTCCTCTCTTAGTAAATATTTCCCACTCCCTACCCCCTACTCTTATAATTCAAATATCTAAATCATTGCACTACAATGGTGGTCCCTTTTTCTGGGACATTTTCCCAGGTCACCAGTAAAATCTTTAGCAATCAGACTTCTACTTTGTGCTAAGGTAAGCCCCACCTGGTAATCAGTATGGTATCCTCTTTGCTCAGTAGGTAATGATGGAGCCAGCCTCAGGTACCTATATCTTATCATTTATTCTCTTAGATTATTTTCAATAACACTTGTTCTCTGAGAAACAGACACCAGTATGGGATTAGATGTTCAAAATATTTATTGAGGAAACTTCCTGTAATGGAAAAAAAAAAAAAAAGGAGATATCCAGAAGACGCAATGAGAGCCAACAAATTTTAATGCACATGTGACTGGTGAATGAGAAATGGAAGGAGAATAGGAAGAATCCTAGATGAAATAAAGTTCTAGGGATGTTTGGGCCAGGAAAATAGAGGGACCCAGAGTCAAATTTACATGCCAAAGGAGCCCTGTGTCTCCCAGAAGTAGGTCTATGGAATAGGCCTGTCTTAGAATTACTGCTGGATTCAGTCATTGGATTATAGCAGCCCACAGGAAGTGTGGCCTCTAATTAATTCAGAGCTGGGATTCTGAGTTAATTATGCTCCCTGTAGCCTGAGGTCTTACTGACAGTGCATTCATGGCAACCACATCTTCCTAATACAAGTTCAGCTTGGAGTTGGCCAAAGATTTATTTGCACAAGGTTTGGATTGAAAGACATAATTGAGAGAACAATCATTACTCACTCAAGGTCTCAGGTAGATGCTGAGATGTCACTAGGTCCCATGTCCCATGTTGCCTTGCTCTTCTCCACCCTTTGTCTAGCTCTTCTTAACTGCTGACCAACTAACAACCACCTCTCTCTCACTGTCAGATGCTTGATGGGGATCTACAGATGTGGTAGCTACAAAGAGGGTTGGTTTATTACCTTTTTAACCTCTCAAACAACATATATGTATGTATGTATGTGTATACACACACACACATATATAAATATATAAATATATATCTGAGAATGTCAACATGTGCAGACCTTGGGATCTAAATTGACTCACCTTGTTTCTGTTGACTTCAGTCATAGCAGGTCACTTTCTTGAATGTTTGGTGATGTACAGATGTAATCTTAGGGTTTGTGGAGCCTAAATTAGGGTTTAAGATTTTCCTACAGAGAGGACTTAGTTTCTGCATATGCTTAAGCCAGTCTTCAGAGGCTCCCATCAACCTGAAAACATTTCAGTCCACTCATCTGAGGCTTTTTTCTTGTCTATTTTGCTGTGTAAAAAATGAATGACATTATAACATTATTTTGCTTTTCTTATTTAATTAAATTCATGGAATTATGGTCACTTGGCAGAGCTCTAAACTATTTTTCTCAATGGATGAATTGTGCTTCCTACTGTGAATATCTCTGGTAGCATAGTGCCTAAGGCACTTGACTGCTAACCAGAAGGCTAGAGGTTCAAACCCACCAGCCACTCCTCAGAAGGAAGATGGGGCAATCTACTTCCGTAGTGATACTGCCTTGGAAACACAAGGAGGGGTCGCTATGAGTCGGGTCCGACTCGACGGCAAACAACAACAACAACATGGTATGGTCTAATACAATAATTGTCCTTTTATGATTGACTAATTTCACTGAGCATTATGTTACCTAGGTTCATCAATAGGGAGCTCTGGTGGCATAGTGCCTAAGGCATTTTACTGCTAACCAGAAAGCTGGCAGATCAAACCCACCAGCACTCCTCAGAAGGAAGGTTGAGTAATCTACTTCTGTAGTGATACCACCTCAGAAACCCAAGGAGGGGTCACTATGAGTTGGATCTGACTTGATGTCAGTGAGTTTGGTTTGGTTGGTTTAGGTTCATTAATATTATGATTGAGGTGTTTAACAGACTCATTGTTATTCTTTAATTTTGTGTAGTATCCATTTTGTCTATGTATATGCCAGTTTGTTATTCATTCATCAGTGGATGGGCACTCAGATTATTTCTATAGTTTTGCTATTGTGAATAATGCTACAATGAACAAGGAAGGATGTACAAATATCTATTTGTGTCAGGATATTGCTGGATCATATGATATTTCTATTTCTAATTTTTTAAGGAAGTGCCATATTGGTTTCCACATTGGTTGCATCATTTTACAGACCCACCAGCAGTGTATGAAGGTTCAAATTTCTCCATACTCTTGCCAGCATTGTTCTTTTTTTATGAACTTTGCTATTAATGCTAGGGTGGGATGATATCTCATTGTTGTTTTGCTTTGTTTCTCTCTAATGACAAACGATCATGAGCATTTCTTCCTGTGTTTCTTGGCCACTTAGAGGTCTTCTTTGGTGAAGTGTCTATTCATGGATTGTTTGGTTTTGATTTGATTTGTTGATTTCTTGAAGTTTTCTATAAATTTTAGAGATCAAACCCTTGTCCAGTATTTCTTTGCTATTTTTCCCCAGTCATTAGATTTCTGTTTACTCTTATAGTGAAGTTTCTTGATAAACACAAATGTTTCATTTTTAAGAGGTTCTCCTTCATCTTCTGCTGTTTGTGTGTTTTTAGACATGTTTGATAGTGTGCTTATGCCAAGTGTTAAGATCCCTAAGTTTGCACCTATTTTATCTTTGGCGATCTTTATAGTTATAGATTTTACATTTAGGTTTTTGATCCATCTTCAGTTTATGTTTTTACATGGTTAAATATATGGCTCATTTTCATTTTTCTGCAGATGGATGTCAAGTTTTACCAGCACCATTTGTTGAAGAGACTGTCTCTTCCCCCATTTAATAAGTTTCAGCCCTTTATCAAAAATCAAATCCACTTATAGATGGATTTAATTCTGGGTTCTCAATTCTGTTCCATTGATCTATGTCTCTGCCATTGTACAAATACCAGGATGATTGGACTACCAAGGCTGTATAGTAGGTTTTGATATGGTGGAGTGTAAGGTCTCCAACTTTGTTCTTCTTTAGTAATGCTTTGCTTATCCAGGATCTCTCTCTTTTCCATATAAAGTTAGTTATTAGTTTTTCCATCCCTTTAAAGAATGATGTCGGAATCTGTATAGGGATTGCATTTTGTCTGTAGATTGCTTTGGGTAGTATTGATATTTTCACAATGTTAAATCTTCCTACTAAGACCATAGCATATTCTTCCATTTTTAACATCTCTTTTGGGTTCTTGTATTAGAGTTTTTTTAGTTTTCTTTGTATAGGTCTTTGGTATGTCTGGTTAGATTTATTCCTTAGGAATTTATCTTTTGGATGGCTACTGAAAATTGTATTGTTTGCTAATTTCTTTTTCAGAGTTCTCTTCATTCATATAAAGGATCCAACTGATATTTATATTTTGATCTTGTATCCTGCCACTTTACTGAATCTTTCTATAAGTTCCAGTAGTTTTCTAGTTAAGTGTCTAGGATTTTCTATGTACAGGATCATGTTATCTTCAGATAGAGATTGTTTTTGTTTTTGCCAATTTTAATGGCCTTTACTTACTTATTGCTCCAGCTAAGACTTCTAACACAATATTCAACAGGAGTGGTGATAAATGGCATCCTTATCTGGTTCTTATTTGCAAGGAGAATGTTTTCACTCTTTCTCAGTTGAGAATAATGTTGTCTATTTTAAAATCTTTCAAATACCAGCAGGATATCTGACTGGTTTCAACAAAGCTTTCAGACTAAGAAACACTAAGATTTAATCATTTCAGGAGATAGCATATGGTCAGGAACCAATGGTATTGAGGGATGAAGTCCAAGCTACAGTGAAGGAATTGTCAAAAAACAAGGCTCCAGGAATTGACAGAATACCCATGGAGATGTTTCAGAAAACAGATGCAATGATGGAGATGCTTACACATTTATGCCATGAAATTTGTAAGACAGCTAACTGGCCAACCATCTAGAAGAGGTCCATATTTTGTGCCTGTTCCAAAGAAACATGATCCAACAGAATACAGAAAGTACAGAACCATGTCATTAATATCACACACAAATACAATTTTGCTGATGATAATTCAAAAATGGTTGTAGCAATATGTTGACAGGGAACTTCTAGAAATCCAGGCTGGATTCAGAAGTGGACATGGAGTGAGGGACATCATTGCTGATATCAGATAAATCTTGGCTGAATGCAAAGAATATCAGAAAGATGCTTACCTATGTTTTATTGACTATGCAAAAACATTAAACTGTGTAGATAATAACAGATTATTAATAACATTATGAAGAATGGAAATTCTAGAACACTTTTGTTCATGAGAAAACTGTACATACACCAAGAGGCTGTTGTTTGAGCAGAAAAAGGTGATACTGCCTGGTTTAAAATCATGAAATTTGTACATCAGGGTTGTATGCTTTTACCATATTTATTCAATCTGTATGCTAAGCAAATAATCTGAGCATCTGGACTATATGAAGAAGAATGTGGCATCAGGATTGGAGGAAGACTAATTAACAACCTGTGGTGTGCAGATTACCCAATCTTGCTGAAAGTGAAGATGGCTTAAAGCACTGAATGATGATGATCAAAGTCTACAGTCTTCAGTGTGGATTGCACTTGAACATAAAAAAAAAAAATCCTGAAAACCAAACCAATAGGTAACATCAAGATAAATGGAGAAAAGATTGAAGTTGTCAGGGATTTCATTTTACTTGGATCCAAAATCAGCACCTGTGGAAGCAGCAATCAAGAAATCCAACATCATATTGCACTGGGCAAATCTACAAAAGACTTCTTTATAGTGTTCAGGAAGAACAATGTCAAATTGAAGACTAAGGTGCATCTAACCCAAGCCATGATATTTGCAATCACCTCATTGTTGTTGTGTGCTGTTTTGTCTCTGACTCATAGCGACCTTACGTGTAACAGAACGAAACATTGCCCAGTCCTGTGCCATCCTCATGATCCTTGTTGCAGCCACTGTGTTAATCCATCTTGTAGACAGCCTTCCCCTTTTTTGTTGACCCTCTACTTTACCAAAAATGATAACCTTCTCCAAGGAATGTTTCCTTCTGACAGCATAACCAGGAAGTTTGGCCATTCTCGTTTCCAAGGGGCATTCGGCTGCACTTCTTCCAGGATAGATTTGTTCATTCTTTTAGCAGTCCATGGTACTCTAGGCATTCTTTGACAACACCACAACTCAAAAGCATCAACTCTTCTTCGGTCTTCCTTATTCGTTGTCCAGCTCTCACATGCACACAAGGTGATTGAAAATACCGTGGCTTGGGTCAGGTAGGTGCACCTTAGTTTTCAAGGAGACATATTTGCTCTTCAGCACTTGAAGAGGTCCTTTGCAGAAGGTTTGCCCAATGCAATACACCATCTGATGTTTTGATTCCTGCTTCCATTGGTGTTGATTGTAGAACCAAGTAATATGAAGTCCTTGACAACTTCAAACTTTTCTCCATTTATTGTTATGCTGCTTATTGGTCCAGTTGTGAGGATTTTTGTGTTCTTTATGGTGTTGTTGTTGTTGTTATGTGCCATCGAGTCGGCCCCGACTCATAGCGACCCCTCCTTGGGTTTCCGAGGCAGTATCACTACGGAAGTAGGATTGCCCAACCTTCCTTCCGAGGAGTGGCTGGTGGGTTTGAACCACCAGCCATCTGGTTAGCAGTCAAGTGCTTTAGCCACTATGGTACCAGAGCTCCTGTGTTCTTTATATTGAGGTATAATCCATACTGCAAACTGCAGTCTTCAATCTTCTTCAGTAAGTACTTCAAGTCATTCTCATTATCAGCAAGCAAAGTTGTATCATCTGAGTATTACAAGTTATTAATGAGTCTTCCAATCCTGATGCCACATTCTTCTTCATATAATCCAGCTTCTCAGATTATTCACTCATCATACAAATTGAATAAGTGTGGTGAAAGGATACAATGCTAACACACTCCCATCTTCATTTTAAACCATGTAGTATCCCCTTGTTCTGTTTGAACAACAGCCTCCTAATCTATGTACAGGTTCCTCATAATACAACTAAGTGTTCTGGAATTCCCATTATTCTCAATATTATCCATAATTTGTTATTATCCAACAATGGAAAACTTTTGCATAGTCAATAAAACAAGTAAACATCTTTCTGATATTCTTTGTTTTCAGCCAAGATCCATCTAACATCACCAATGATATTCCTCATTCCACATCCTCTTCTGAATCCAGCTTGCATTTCTGGAAGCTCTTTGTCAATATACTGCTGCAACCGTTTTGAATTATCTTCAGGAAAATTTTACTTGCACGTGATATTAATGATATTGTTCAATAATTTCCACATTCTGTGGCGTCACTTTTCTCCTTTCTTTGGAATAGGTACAAATATAGATCTCTTCCAGTCAATTGGCCAAGTAGCTGTCTTCCAAATCTCTTGGCATACTCAAATGAGTGTCTCCAGTTCAGCATCTGTTTGTTGCAACACCTCAATGGGAATTCCATCAATTCCTGGAGGCTTGTTTCTCATCAATTCCTTCAGTGCAGTCTTGACTTCTTCCTCCAATACCATTGGTTCTTGATCATATGCCACCTCCTGAAATGGATGACCATCCACCAATACTTTTTGGTATCATGACTCTGTGTACTCCTTCCACCTTCTTTTGATGTTTCCTGCATCATTCAATATATTGTCCATAGGATCTTTCCATATTGATACCTGAGGCTTGAATTTTTTTCTTTAGTTCTTTCAGCTTGAGAAATGGCAAGTGTGTTCTTCCCATTTGGTTTTCTAACTCCATGTCTTTGCATATTTCATTATAATAATTGGCTTTGTCTTCTCAAGCTGCTTTTTGAAATCTGTTCAGCTCTTTTATCTTGTCATTTCTTCCATTTGCTTTAGCTACTCAACTTAAGGGCAAGTTTCAGAGTCTCTTCTGACAACCATTTTGGTCTTTTCTTCCTTTCCTGTCTTTTTAGTGAACTTTGGCTTTCTTCATGGATGATATTCTTGATGGTGTTCCACTGTTCCTCTGGTTTTAGGTCACTGGTGTTCAATGCTTCAAGTCTATTCTTTACATGGTCTCTATATTCAGGAAGGATATAATCAAGGTCATATTTTGGCTCTCAAGGTCTTGTTTTAATTGTCTTCAACTTCAAGTTGAACTTGCATATGAACAGTTGATGGTCTGTTCCACAATCAGCTCCTGGCCTTGTTCTGGCTGAAGATATTGAGCTTCTCCATCACCTCTTGACACAGATGTAGTGATTCTGATTCCTATGTAGTCCATATGGCAAAGTCTATGTGTATAGCCATCATTTGTGTTGTTGAAAGAAGATATTTGCAATGAATAAGTCGTTGATTTTGCAAAATTCTACCATGCTATCTCCAACATTATGAAATCCTGAAAACCAGACCAATAAGTAACATCAAGATAAATGGAGAAAAGATTGAAGTTGTCAGGGATTTCATTTCATTTGGCTGCACAGTCAGCACCCATGGAAACAGCAATCAAGAAATCTTCATATGCATGTAAAATTTGAACATTTAATAAGAAAGACCAAAGAAGGGTTGATATCTTTGAATTTTGATGTTGGTGAAGAATATTGAAAATACCATGAACCGCAAGTAGTATGAACGAATCTGTCCTAGAAGAAGTGCAGCCACAATGCTCCTTAGAAGTGAGAATAGCCAGACTTTGTCTCACCAACTGTGGTCATGTTGTCAGAAAGGACCAGTCCTTGGAGAAGGATATCATCCTTTGTAAAGGAGAAGGTCAGCAAAAAAGGGGAAGACCCTCAGTGAGATGAATTGGCACAGTGGCTTCAAAGATGGGTTTAAGTATAGCAAGTTTTGTGAGGATGGCACAAAACCACATAATGTTGCATTCTGTTGTACATAGGGAAGCTATGAGTGAGAATTGGCTTGATGGCACCTAACAACAGCAACAACAAGGAGAAGTTCAAATAGCACTTCTTCCTGTGGAAGATTTTTTGGCCCAATATTTTGATCACTTATTTGAGCCATTTTGTCCTATATTTGTGTTTGTGTGTATGTGTGTGTGATTTGTGGTTGTCTGTTTTGTTGTTATTTTAGTGTTATTATATATAAAATAACATTTTTGTGTTATTATATTAATGTATTAATTGTATGCTGGTTTTCCTCACCCTGATTTTTTGTTTTGTTTTAATATATCTGGGCAATTGGGTTGGTATGCTACTCTGGTTGCTAGGTTGGCCACCCCGGGGAATTTTCCACTGTTTCTAAATGGATTGGATAGTGAATGAGAGTGTAGGCATAAGTCTCTGATCACTGTTTGTGCAGAGCAACTGAGGGTAGGGTGGGCAAGTGTTAACTGTCAACTGTTCTTGATCCAATGGTGCTGTAGTGTGTGGCAGTATTAGTCCATTGGGTGAGGAACCAGGTGTGGTAGATAGGTAGATATGGCTGGGCAGAGTCCCTGGTTCTCATCTTCTGCAGAAAAGTAGAAAAAGTAAGGAAGAGGGAAGAAATGAAAAAGAGGGGCAGAGAGGGAAGATCTAATAAGAAAATAGGAAAGAAAAAGTAAAATAAAATAAAAAAGCTGCACAGTATTGGTGCAAGCACAAGCTGCTAAACACAGTTGGGCAGGAATGTTTCACTCACTCCACTGAGTGTACACTGCTGAACACAGAGGGTCATGGATGGGTGCTACTGAATGCACATATCGCAGCAGGCCAGTCCCCTTCTCCACAATATCAAATTTGAAAAGTAAGCAGGGGAGCGGGGAGGAAGAGGAAGAAAAAACACAAAGAGTAGGAAGAGGGAAGAACTAAGTAGAAAGGAAAAAAGCAAAAGAAGAAAAGAAAAAATTGAAAACAAAGTGGAACAAGCATTAGCCACCAAACACGACTGCAAAAGGAACAGGGAGGGAGCTCACTGCACAAGCATGCATCACTGTCCATGGAGGGTGGGGGTGGGCACTGGTGATCAAAGAGGTGGGTATGGAGTGATGGACACCCATTCTGAGGGATTAAATATCACAAAATGGGAAGGAAAAGAGGAAGGAAAAAGGAAAAGAAAAAAAGACAAACCCAAGAGGATAGGTAAGAGGAAAGAACTAAAAAGAAGGAAAAAAAGGAGGGGATTAAAAAAGCAGTACAGTACTGGCAAAACTGTTAGCTGCTAACAAGGTTGAGAGGGGAATGCGGTGCTTGCTCTACCACACCACCAACCAGGAGTGTGTTGGCTTGTCAGTGCTAACCGTGGAGGTAATGGGGAAGGGGCATCAGCTCCATGGGATTAAAAATGAAGGTAAGGAGAAGAGAAATTGAGAAAAAAAATAAAAGATAAGGAGAAAAGGGAGGGGAGATAGCATAGTTGGAGTTGTGCGTCACCTTGGCTGGACCACACTTCTGAGTGGTTTAAGCAGTCAGGATGTGGATTATTCCCATGATGAGATAGTGTTGGGGACCAAGAAAAAGACCCCCAAAAGAACATGATTGCAGGGCACATGTTCTAATTACAGTGAAGAGATGACAAGGCCTCTCTGTGGTTGAATGTTGCTTTAAGAGATGGCAAGGTCTCTCTCGCTGTTAAATACTTAATTGTCAAAACATCAAAGTATTAAACTTAGTTGCTGTTCTCCATGTTTTTATCTTATACTTTGCATCACTGTGTCCTAGTAAACATTTATTGTTTTATACTCCTTATTCCTGAGGAGATTTCTGTGATTGTTTTAATGACCACCTGTTGTCCTTGAGCACGTAGAGGAGTAACACTTTAGCTCTGTAGAGAATAACCTGATTGCATGACTTCCAAAACTAATGATGTAATCATATACAAACATATAAATAACGTAGAACAAAGACATCAGGGGTCACTCTCGCAGAACATGCAGGGCATCAGCCTAGCCCTGTTCCTTTTAAATAATAATAAAGAAAACAATTAATCCTTTCGTGTTGCTTCATTTCGTGACCTGTGCGGTTTTGATAGATAGGATGTATATGTTTTGAGCAGCCAATCCATTGACAGGGAGTTTTCCTAGGGATGTGGCCTGCTTCCAGTATATTTATGGACATCCTGGGAAAAAGAGACACTCTTCTGTGGATTGGAATCCTGTTGTGCTGCCTACAACTGTCTGTGAGCAAACAATCCACCATTTGGCCTGGTGATCTTGGATTAGTCATTTGTTGGAGTCCACAGCTGGTATACTGTCAGCCAACCTTGAGCTCATCAGCCCCTGCAGCTGCGTGAGTCAGGAAAAGCTCAATATTTGACCCAAGAACTTGGGACTTGCCAGCTTCTATAAGTGTGTGAGCCATTTTCCTAAGATAAATTTCTGTGTGTGTGTGTGTGTGTGTATACAAGCTTTACTTTACTCGTTTTGCTTCTCCAGAGAACTCAGCCTAACACAGGAGGAAAAAGGAACTAAGAAGAAAGCTAAAGAAATGACAGAAAAACAAAAACAGCATAGCAGTGTGTGGAGTGGGGTAGGCCACACCTCTGCTCACCAAGAAGAGTGCAAAGTAATGAAGGAAGATCACACCTCTCTGATCGTGCATCACTGATGTGGGTGGTTGCTCCATCCTGGGCAAGCAAAGCCAGTTATATGGTTCCTGCTCTAACTGAAACACTGCTTACCATAATTCAAAATGGCCATGATGTGCTGGTTGGCCATTCACTTCGCTATATGCCTCTTTTATTGCTGTTTTTGTTCAGTCTCTTTCCCAAATGATATTTGACCTACTTCTCTATCCTTCTCTTTGAAGCTCTAGGTTCCAGGATTGTCATCCATATCTCACTTGGTTTCTCAAGGAAACCAAGTTTTTGTTGGAGAAGATCTAGACAGTGTATCTGGCTAGTCCACCATCTTTTCTCTTCCAAATGATTAAAATATATTTGCCTTATCTCTTTTTTATTATTATTTTATTTTTGATGATGCAGCTCTTTCTCAGTCCTATTTTGAATACCTTCTGACCCAAGGGGCTCGTCTTCCTGCACTGTGTCAGACGATATTTCCAAGCTATTCATAAAGTTGCCTAGTAATATATCAGACAGTGTTTCCCTGCTATTCGTAAGCTTTTCACTGGCCAATTTTTTGACAAGTGAATGGCCTCTTCCTTCTTCCTAGTCTCTCTCAGTCTGTAAGCTGTGTTGAAACCTGTGCACTATGTGCAACACTGCTGGCATTTGAAACATCAGTGACACAGCCTCAAGCCTCACAGCAACATGCAAGCCCCGCAGGATGACAAACTGACAGACAAGTTTGTCTCCCTGTTATTGGAAACCTCTCTGATCCTCCCCTTACCTAATTCCTACATGGATGCTGCCACTTTTGTGGTCCCCAGTTGCTCCACTCCCTCTCTTTCCTGGCTCTAGGGGGCTGGAGCCTGGCCTTGCCTCCCACCCCTTACCTGGATCCTACGGCTCATTTTATCTTTTACTCTTATGCCAATTTTATCATTTATTTTTTAACTTACAGTGTATTTCTCATTGCACACATGCTCACATGGAGTCCTGGTGTCGTAGTGGTTAAAGCATTTGGATGCTAATCAGAATGTTTGGCAGTTGCAAAGGGGGCATCCTCTGACATCCTCTAAGTTCATGAAAGGGAGACAGAGTCACCATCAGCATACCAAGTCTTATTCCTATGAGACCAGGCATACTATCACCCTCCAAATTTTTCACCAATCCTAACACTAAGTATCCCTCCTGAGGCACTCTCTACTTCAATGTTGAGTTTAATAATTCATTGCAATGGCCATACACAGAACTCAACAAAAATACTCATAGTTATGGGGTGTACTAAAGAAGCAACAGGTTACGATTTAGATTCAGGAACTCTCAGGATATAATTCTTTGATCAGGACAGTTTCCCTGGGCCATGCCTGAAGGCTCAACACTCTTTGGCTCTTGGACTCTTGGTTTGGCCTCCTCCCTACTCAGACAAGTCTTACAAAGAAATCTCTTTTAGCTCTGCCAATAGGTGCACCTAGATACCTCTCACTCTGCTGGACCTCCTGTCCCAGAGGCATTTAGCTTTATCACTTCATGGGCCAGCCCACAATTTTGCCACTCTGTCTCTTATTTGTCTCTCAGTTCTGCTGCTACTGTGGCTGCTATCAGTCTGCCTTCTTTCTGGTCAGGGATTTCGGGTCCAAGGATACACTCTATTCCCGTTCTCTATATTGATGGTAATGAGATTCCCCCCTTCTGCCTCTGGGAGGGGGTCTTTTTAAGCTTGGATTAATGACAAAACTGACCAATCTCCATGTTAGGTTTCCATGTATCTTATTTGCACAGTTCCACTCCCACAATGTAAATGCACCCTATGTACATTACTAGCAAGCTATCCAATTTCCTTGGTGGGCCAAGAAGCACCATAAATTTGTATAGTTCTACCCACCAGCCACTCCTCGGAAGGAAGGTTGGGCAATCCTACTTCCGTAGTGATACTGCCTCGGAAACCCAAGGAGGGGTCGCTATGAGTCGGGGCCGACTCGACGGCACATAACAACAACAACAACAACAACCCAGTCATCTGGTGGGCGTCACAAACATCATGGCTGTAAGATCCATACCAAGCAATTCACTGCACCACAGCAGTTCAAACCCACCAGCCACTCTGAAGGGAGCAATGTAGCAATCTGCTTCCATAAAGATTTACAGCTTTGGAAATCCTATGAGGCAGTTCTACTCTTTCCTTTAGGATCATTATGAGTTGGAATCCACTCAATAGCAGTAGGTTTTGGTTTTTATTCTTATAAAAACAGAATATCTTAAACATAAAGAAAAACTCCAAGGAAATGTTGATGAAAAATTCCTGGAAGTAGATAGTGATCATGGTTACATAGCATTGTGAATGACTTATTGCCACTGAATTGTACACTTTAAAATGGTAATTTTTATAGTATGTGTATCTAATTATTTTTGGTGTGTGTGACTTCAAATAAACTCTTACTCATAATTACCCTATGAGACAAAGTGCTATTTCATCATTATTTTTTACAGTGACATCTCTGCTTCCTGACTCCTCTATGGGTCTTTTTTTTTTTTTTTTTTCTTCCACTCATTCTTCCATTTCCTATCTTAGACTTGTACAATTAGTTGTTGCTTTTCATGTTTTATATTAAATATTTAACTTGTATTATAAATTTCCAAACTTATAAGTGAAATCCATCTAGTTCATTAAATAAAAGATAAATTTTAAATATCTCTATTACCATTTTTCTCCCTACCATAACATTTTGCCATCTTTTCCTTGTACCATGTTAAGAGTTATCTCAAATTAGCTTCAATGAAACACTGCAAATAATTATTTACAAATTATTATCAATAAGCAAAACATAATGATTTCAAATACTGTAAATATTACCTTGTTCTGTAGTTGAAATAACCACAGTTATTTAGACTTAATCCTATAGATGTTCACTGGCAGTTTTTTCATGTATGCAATACACTACTTTTGTGTATAACTTTGATTTATCATTTTAGTGGGTGGATTAGGTCATCTATTAAATATTTTTATTCAGTTCTTCAGTTAAAAGAAAATAGAAACAAATTAACATCTGAAGAAAAAAAATTCAACTTTTAAGTTGCAACACTGGGAGTTCTGGTGGTGCAGTGCCTAAGGCATTTGACACCTAACCAGAAGTTTGGCAGTTCAAACGCAGCATCCACTTTGCAGAAGGAAGATGAGATAACCTACTTCCATAAAGATTTGCCACCTTGGAGACCTAGTGGTGGTCATTCTGAGTCGAAATTGACTCAATGGCAGTGTTATTTATTTATTTATTTTATTAAGCAAGATAATGAATGTTTCAGGAAGCATTGGGGGGGAAAATGATGAAAGGAAAACACAGAGTCACTGTTCCAAAAACAATTGGTCAACATTCAACCATATGAGGAGACAGCATATAATCAAGTCAGTGGTATTGTAGGAAAATGTCTAAGCTGCACTGAAGGTATTGACAAAATCAGTGCTCAAGGAATTAACAAACACCAATTGAGATGTTTCAACAGTGGATGCAACACTGGAAGCATTCATTCATCAAAGCCAAGAAATGTGGAAGAGAGATGACTGGCCAACCGACTGGGAAAGATCTGTATTTGTGCTCATTTCAGAGAAAAGTGGTACAATGATATGGAGAGATTATCAAAGATATAATTATCTTTGATATCATTAACATCACACAAAAGTTAAATTTTGCTGAAGATAATTCAAAAACCATTGCAGTAGTCCATTCATAGGAAGTTACCAGAAATTCAAGCTGGATTCAGAAGAAGTCATGAAATGAGGTACATAATTGGTGATGTCAGATGTATGTTGGCTGAACGTTGAGAATACTAGAAAGATGTTTATTTGTGTTTCATTTACTATGCAAAGACATTCAACTGTGTGTATTATAACAAATTATGGGTTACATTGCAAGGAATGGGAATTCCAGAACATTTAATTATGTTTATGAAGAACTTGTACATAGACCAAGAGGCAGCCTTTCTAACCGAACCAGGGAATACTGTGTGTTTTTAAACCAGGAAAAGTGTACATTGGGGTTGTAACCTTTTGCTGTATTTTTTCAATCTGTCCTCTGAGCAAAACCAACAAGCCAGACTATATGAAGTATAATGCAGCATCAGGATTGGAATAAACCTCATCAGCAACCTAAGATATGCAGATGGCACAGCCTTGCTTGCTGAAAGTGAAGAGAATTTAAAGCACTTACTGATGAAGATTAAAAACTACCGCTTTTAGTATTAGTATGAATTACACCTCAACATAAAGAAAACAAAAATCCTCTCAACTGCACCAACAAGCAACACATTACTGTAGAGTCAATTCCAACTCATAGCAACCCTATAAGACAGGTAGAACTTCCCTGTAGTGTTTCCAAGCCTGTAATCTTTACAGGAGTAGATTGCCAGATCTTTTTTTCCCACGAAGTAGATGGTGGGTTTGAACTGCCAACCCTTTGTTTAGCAGCCAAGCACTTAAGCATTGTGTGACCAGAGCACCTTGTGCTTAACATAGGTAGCCTTTAGTAGATCAGATTCTGTAGCCTTTTAAAAATGCACAATGTCATGAACTACCATATTCATATCGAATAACTTCATTGTCTTAAAAATTTCCTGTGCTTCACTTTACTACCCCAGTAATAAATCCAAGTACAAAATGCACAAAGGATCTGAAAAAGCATTTCTTCAAAGAAGATATACAACTATGGATATTTTCAGTGTCTTTGTAATTTTGCCTTTTTGAAGATGTCGTATAATTGAAATCTTATGATACATAACCTTTTAAGAATAGCTTCTTTCACTTATCAACATAAATTTAAGATTCTACTATGTCTGTTTTTGGTCTGAGAACTAGTTTCTTTTTGTCACAGAATACATTCTCTGTATCTGTTCATCTATTGTAGGACATCTTGATTTCTTCCAGTTTTTGGTAATTATGAATAAAGCTACTATAACAATTCATGTGAAGGTTTTGTGTTGACCTAAGTTTTCAAAGTAATTGAAGAAATACCTAGGAACATGATTACTTGTTCATATAGTAAGACTATGTTTAACTCTGTAAGAAACTGACAAACTACCTTCCATAATGTTGGTACAATTTTGTATTTCTACCAAAGTGAATGAAAGTTTCTATTGCTTTGCAGTCCCCTTGTTTATTATTCTTTTTTCCCTCATTATAGCCATTGTAACAGGTATGTACTTGTATCTCTTTGTTTTAGTTTACAATTCCCTAGTGGCAAACAATATCAAGCATCTTATCATATGTTCATTTTTAATCTGTTTGTTAGTGTAGTATCTGTTCAAATGTTTCTCTATTTTGTAATTGAACTGTTTGTTTTCTTACTGTTTAATTTTAAGTTATTTGTATACTTTTGGATACAATCTTGTCATATATATGTTTTGCAAATATTTTTTCTCCATTTATGGTTTTTCATTCTCTTAATAGTGTCATTCGCAGAGTGGGAATTAAAAAAAAATTGGCACGGATTATGTTCATGACGTTGTTTCATCATCACTGCTATCCATTTCCAACTTTCTTCATCACCACTGAAAAAACTCAGTACCCCTTAACAATGACTCCTCCTTTCCCCTTCCCTCCCCCTCTTCATAACCACTAAAAATCTTTGATTTCTATACATTTGCCTATTCTAGATATTTCATGTAATTGGAGTAATACAATATTTGTTTTTTGTGAATGATTTATTTTATTAACATAATGTTTTCAGATGTTTTTAGTTCCAATTTATTTATTACTTCTTTTTTGATTGTTGTTGCTATTGTTGTTGTTGTTTGCCATTGAGTCAGACCCAACTCATAGCGACCCCTCCTTGGGTTTCTGAGGCAGTATCACTACAGAAGAAGATTGCCAGCTCTAGGGCCTGGAGAAAGTCCCTTTACCTTGGGCTTCAGCTCTGCCTCTTGCTCCCGGCCCACTGAAGCTGGAGGTTTCTCTTAACTCTGACAGCTTCTGGCTGCTGAGGCTGACAAACCCAAGGTCAACAGGTAAAATGGCACAGTCCCAAGATTACCAAACAACTTGGCAGGCCACTAGTTCAAGTCCAGAGACAGTCCCAAAATCAGCAAAAAAAAACATGAGTTGGCTATATGCATGACTCAAGCATGCCAAAAACTCAGAGAACTTTCTCAAAGCTGTCTCCTTATATACTGGAAGCAGACCACATTCCTAAGGCAGCTACTCAGCTGCTCCAGTAGATCCCACCATGGAGTTGATTACCAGCCTCATCTTGGGGAATAACCACAATCTAGCTGCCCAGCTACTCAAAACCAGGCCCAGCCAAGTTGACACAAAATTTAACTAACACAGTAACATTCTTGATCTATAATAGAAACATCATCTGTGATGAGGTAAAAAAAAGACATGGAAATTGAAATTCAAAGCATGCCTTTTCCATTTAACGTCTTGTTCACCTTGGACATGAAATCAAACCTCTGATTTATTAAAAAAAAAAAAAAAGTGGTTTTTTTTTGGTAAACAAAGCAGAATATTTAGAATGAAAGTTTTGTTAATTTAGTTGCTATTTCAAAGTATCAATTGACCTCAAATAAACACAATAAATTACATTTGAAAAATGCACTCATTGAGCAAAAGTATCAATGCTTAAAGTTGAGTGAAAATTCAATCAAGATTAATTGCCTATAAGCCCTGAATTCTCATGTGAACAGGCTTATTTGCAGTCTAACTGAAACAAATTTTACAGGAGTCTGATCTGGTAATTAAGACCATTGTCTGGACTGACTTTATGTTTACTTAATGATAAGTAAATAGGTAAACTATTATTTTTATCATAGCTGATGAGTTGTAAATCCAATTTGCCAATATAAAAACTAAGTAGTATCTGTAGTTTTTAAGCATGAGCCAGATTAAATATTCATTTATAAGATAATTAGAATGCTCTGGTGATTTTCATAATCTAGGTGTAGACACATTTGAAAATTGTTACCTTTATTCTGATACACAAAGATGTCATAGAATTTATGTATGAGAACTGTTACCAAAATCTATAAGTATTCAGAAACTCTGAATGCTACCATCCTGCTTTATAGTTCCATCACTCATCTCTCAGTTTGTCATACTATGGTGACTTGCATGATGCTGTGATGCTGGAAACTATGCCACTGATATTTTTAATACCAGCAGTATAACCCACCATGGACAGGTTTCTGCACAGCTCCCAGAATAACATAGACTAGGAAGGACAGACTCAACCACTTCTAAAAAAAAATTTCCACTGAAAACTTTATGAATATCAGTGAAATTTTAGGATTTGCCAAAAACTTTTCTCAGAGCTTCTCCCACCTCCTTGTTCCTTAGGCTGTATATAAGAGGATTCAACATGGGAGTGAGGATGGTATAAAATACAGAGAGACCCTCATCTTTCTCTGTGGTGTGCAAGGCACTGGGAATCATGTAGATGAACATGGTTGGACCAAAGTAGAGAAGCACCACCATTAAATGAGAAGAACAGGTGGTGAGAGCTTTATTCCTTGCCTTGGTAGAATTTAAGTGGAGAACACTGAGGAAGATAAAAATATAAGAGGCCAGAATGAGGCCAAAGGGTGTGAGAAGGAACACAATTCCTAACACAAACACTACTGTCTCATAAGCTGAGATGTCCTCACAGGACAGCTTGAGCATTGCCTGTACCTCACAGAAGAAATGATGGACTTCTTTTGAGCCACATCTGGGAAAATGCATGGTATATGCAGTTTGGACCAGGGAATTAAATGCACCCCCTGCCCAGGACACAATGGCCATCTGCAGGCAAACCTCAGAATTCATGATGACCACATATCTCAAGGGGTTACAAATAGCCACATATCGGTCATAGGCCATCAGAGTGAGTAAAATACATTCACTGCCTCCAAGGGCGCAATAAAAATAGACCTGAGTCCCACAGCCAATATATGAAATATATGATGTCCCTGAGAAAAAGTTTGTTAGCATTTTGGGGACAGTCGTGGAAATGAGGGAGACATCCATGAGGGAGAGCTGCCTGAGTAAGAAGTACATGGGGCTGTGGAGCCGGGAATCCAAAGAGAGGAGGAGGACCAGAGTGATGTTTCCTGTGACAGCAACAAGGTAGACAAGGAGAATGGTGCAGATGAGGAAACTAATGTGTCTCGTTCCTGGGAAAAGACCGAGGAGGGTGAAACCTGTCACAGAGGTCTCATTATCACTCCTCATGTTGCATATTCATCTGGAGGAACAAAGAAGAAAAATACGTTAATAAGCTCAGGGGAAAAATTATTTACCAGAGAGAAATATTTTCATATATTGACTTTTTGATAAAATAACATTCACAATTCTGCTCCAAATATGATCTACTGTTGGAGAAAAGCACATTGTACTTAACATTAGAATTTATTAATATTGATGGTAATGGATGTCAATAAAATATGAATGAACAAATGGATTTATGAACAGGTGACTTTGTACATGCATAAATTTGGTTAAGTAATTCAAATGTTGAAACTCCAGAAATTTTGGCCAGTAGATATTTCATGTTTCTTTGAATAATTTTGAATTTCAATGTGATTAACCCCAGTAGTTCTATAGCAACATAGTTTTTTGCATAGAGTATAACTATTAAGCCCCCTCATCATTACAATTTATCAGTACTTCCCTTTTTGAGAGCATCTGGGAAACATCATATTTACTTCTCATCCTCACATTTTGGGCTGCTCACAAGGAAAATGTAATGTCATCAAAAGGAGTTCTAATTGTATTGGAGGAGGCTGATTGTCTATAATTGCCCAGAAATGTGGTTCCAGGCTATTGATTGAACAGCAACACTTAATGGGATGCCTGTCAATGCAAGAGTGTTGTGGGAAGTGCCTTGAGTGCTCTACCCACCATCCCTCTCACATCTTATGGTCATCAGAGGAATTCACAGCAACAGATAGGACTGTCCTTCTCTCCTGTACTATGAGGATTCAGAGAATAAAGAGGTTTACTGTAAAGTCTCAAGCTGAACTTTCATTTACCTGCAAATTGCATTTTTCAACAAGTAAAGTGACTTTCCAGTTAAATAGCTACATCGTGTCACATCTAAATGCCAAAGACAGTTCTGTCTGAATGAAGAGAGCTCATTCAGCTTAGGTAATACATACTTAGACTGATTTGTTTTATATATATAATATTTTATGTGATATAAAGAGTATATATATATGTGTGTATATGTGTGTGTGTGTGTGTATATACACACACACAAGATAAATGGAGCTCTGATGGCATAATGGGTAAAAGTATTTGATTGCTAACCAGAAGGTCAGTAGTTCAAACCCACCAGCTGCTCCATGCGATGAAGATGAGGCGATCTACTTCCATAAAGATTTACAACCCTGGAAATCCAATGGGGGTTGCTATGAGTCAGAATCAACTAGATGGCAGTGATGGGATATATGTATGTGTGTGTGTGTGTACACATATCTATATCTCTATATATTTTACATAAGCCACATCCTCCTGCTATTTTATTACCCTTGCAACATTGTGGAATCACCAAGTCCTGTAAGAATCAGAGCTTAGTGTCTGCTGTAAATTGCCAGACTTGAACCAGATATCTCTCAAGACACTTCTAATTAGATTCTTCCCATTTTTACTTAATACATATTAGTGAGCCTCTGCTATATTCAAAGCACTATGCTAGTTGATGTGGGAGATATGAAGCTCAGTAAAATATGGTCTTTTTGTCACAATTTAGGATTCCATGAGAGAAATGATAAAAATTTGCAAATCATTCTTACAGAAAGCAGTGATAGATCTTTCTTATTCTATAAATCTATGTCATATCTAAATCTACATCCATAATTGTACAACTACTTTTGCGGTGATGAACTAACAAGAGCAAAATTAGAAGATATATGAGGGAAAGTTCTCACCCCCTTTCATATGACAGGCAATGAGCAGGGTCATCAGATCCAAGCCCGTGTGTTTTCAGCACATCAGCCTGACTTCAATTTCGGAGATGCACTGACATACAGGTTTTCAGGAACAAAAGTTCTAAGGACTGACTTACTCCAAAATGGGATTTTACTTACTCCAAAATGTAGAGGGATTTAGTTGAATGGAACAACTGTGAAATATTATCATTGTCATAAAGCCAATTTACACCCTACATAGCTTGTTGGCACAGCACGCATTAATTCCTCCCGGTTGCTCTGTACCCAGTTTCTGACACGGCTAGTTTTTCATCATATAGTCTGTCAATAGTTGTGGTCTCTAACTTACCCTCCGGGCATGATCTGAATGGTTTACTATGATAGGAAACTTATTATTGTTGTTAGGTGTCATCAAATTGGTCCCAACTCATAGCTACCCTACGTACAAGAGTATGAAACACTGACCACTTCTGTGTCATCCTCACAATCATTGCTATGCATCAGCTCATTGTTGCAGCCACTGCATCAACTCCTCTGATTGAGGGTCTTCCTCTTTTTCATTGACCCCCTACTTTACCAAGTATAATGTCCTTCTACAAGTTCTGGTCCCTCCTGACAACATGAAGAAAGTATGAGAGGTGAAATCTTGCTTCCTCTCCTTTAGAGGCATTCTGGCTCTACTTCATCCAAGACAGATTTGTTTGTTCTTCCGGCAGTCCAATATTCTTCACCAGCATCATAATTCAAGTTCATCAATTCTTCTTCAGTCTTCCTTATCCATTTCCCAGCTTTCACATGCATATGAAGCAATTGATTGTCTCAGGTGCACCTTAGTCTTCAAAGTGACATCTTTGCTCTTTAATACTTTAAAGAGATCTTTTGAGGAAGATAGGAAGCCATTACTATCTCATAGCCCAGGCTCTTAGCAGTTGTAGTGACTCCTTGTTCATCCCAGTCATGCCCCATATGGGTTCTCATGATTACAAACTTCTCACTTTTCCATACTATTGCACTAGAAACTTTAATCTGACCAGTAAGACTTCAGTGTGCACTAACCCTAAAACCTCATTCTTCATAAGCCCTCTGTACAATTCTAACTTCTTGTTGTATCATCACTGAATGCAATCCTCTGTGTGGCCCTGAGTTCAAGGGAGCTGTAATTTCTTCTCTGGTACCTGTGAGTACTAAATTCTACTAGTTTTCTGATCTTTCTGTGAATGTTTCACTTTCTCATGCCATAGCAGACAAACTATCTAAGACACCCAGAGAAGCATTCAAGAATCTATGAGGATGTTGAACTGATTAAGTTAAAGGCATCATGTACTGGCCTATTAAAGCCAGACAAACTCTTGGGGTTTGTCTGAAGTCTTTCTGGTCAGATTAAAGTTTCTAGTGCAATAGTATGGAAAAGTGAGAAGTTTGTAATCATGAGAACCCATATGGGGCATGACTGGGATGAACAAGGAGTCACTACAACTGCTAAGAGCCTGGGCTATGAGATAGTAATGACTTCCTATTTCCCTCAAAACATCTCTTTAAAGTATTAAAGAGCAAAGATGTCACTTTGAAGACTAAGGTGCATGTGAGACAATCGATTGCTTTATATCAGGTGATCTGCTTTACTACTTCATTGACTTCAGTGAATGTAGGAGCAAAAATCATAAATATAGCATTTACACTTGAGGGAATCATGACTTTTATACTCAAAGAATCATTAACAATTTCCTGTACTTTTATCACTACCTTTTATATTCTGATGCCTTGTATCTTCTGTTTCTGAAAGTATCCTGCTTCATTGTCCAAGGAAGTAGTTCTGTGTTCAGCCTTTTCACATTATCTGCAGCACTGAACACTGATTTTATAACCTGTGAATGACCAAATGGCACTGTAATTGGCTATATAGGAGAAATTAACAGAGGGATATCCCCCAGAGGAGTATCCTTGAGGCCTTTTATCCCTGGCTTTCAATTATCTTGAGTCTATTATCTCAGATTCAGGCTAGACCTTCTCAGGAGTAATTTACAGATGACAATTACTTACTCTTACTAGTTCTTTTGAAAATGGCATTCCTTTCCTCCTGCTCATCACCATCATGCTCTAATAATTATGCTGTGACTGTAGATGATATACAGTTCCTGGTGAATTTTAAAACTTCTCCTCAGTGTTCTCCCCTGTTACAATCCTGAAGTTCAAAGGACATTCTTCACATAAGTTGTTTATTAATTTCTAACCTCTTTTACTCCTTATAAGGAGTCCTGGTTGCATTCCGGTTAAAGAATTTGGCTGCAAACCAAAAGGGCAGCAGTTTAAACACACCAGCCATTCTACTGGAGAAGGGTGAGACTATCTGCTTCTGTTAAGATTTACAGTCTTGGAAACCCACTGGACAGTTCTACTCTGCCCTATAGTGTTGCTTTGAGTCAAAACTGACTTGATGACAGTGGGTTTGGGTTTTGGGTTTTGCTATTCTTAAGTTAAATATAAAAGAGTCCTCAAAACAAGACTTTTTATAATTCATTACATTCACTGACAAAGAAATCAACCTAATTATAGATGGACAACTGGTATACCCCATCAAAGTAAAGTTGCTTTTCTATGGTTTCAGGAAAAATTTATTTCCAGATGATAAAGTAGGTTATATAAAGAGCAAAGACAGATGAAACACAAGATTATTAATCTATATTGTTATTGTTCTTGTTAAGAGTTGTTGAGTCATTCCAATTTTTAGAGACCCTATGTACAACAGGGAAAAATAAAAAAAAACACTGTGACATCTTCATGGTCATTGCTATGTTTGACCCCGTTGTTGCAGCCACAATCATCAGCAGTCAAGATATCAAAATGACATATGGCATTGGGCAAATGTGCTGCAAAAGACCTCTTTAAAGTGTTCAAGAGCAAAAATGTCACTTTGGAATTAAGATGTGCCTGACCCAAGCAATGGTATTTTCAATAGACTCATGTACACGAAAAATGGACAGTTGAATAAGGGAGACTGAAAAAGAATTGAAGCATTTGAATTGTGGTGTTGGCAAAGAATATTGGAAACACCATGGATTGGCAAAAGAATTAACAAATCTGTCTTGGAAGAAGTGCAAGTGGAATTCTTGTCTTTCTTACTTTGGCCATGTTTTTAAATGGGATTATTGCCTGGAGAAGGAGCTCTGGTAGCATAGTGCCTATGGCACTTGACTGCTAACCAGAAGGCTAGTGGTTCAAACCTACCAGCCACTTCTCGGAAAGAAGGTTGGGCAATCTACTTCCATAGTGATGACACCTTGGAAACCCAAAGATGGGTTGTTATGAGTTGGGTCCGACTCCATGGTACATAACAACAACAACAACATTGCCTGGAGAAGGATATCATGCTTGGTAATGTAAATCAGTGAAAAAGATACAATACTTAACAACATCAATCAACACAATGGCTACAACCATGACCTCAAGCATAACAATGATTATGTAGATGGTGCAGAATCAGGCAGTGTTTCAATCAGCAGGCATTATAGCAGGCTGCTGACTTTGGAGCTGACAATTCCAAGATAAGCAGGTAAAATGGGAGATTGTTGGCTCACAGGCTATGAAGGCAACCATCTCAAGACTGAGAGATAATACCCCAAGCAACTGGTTCAATTCTATTAACAGAGATAATTATCCAGATGAAGATCAAGATCCAGCAGAAAGCCAGAGAATTTTCCCAGGATGTCCATGTATATATATTAAAACAGGCCACAACTCTGAGGAAACTACCAGTAACTGATTGGCTGCTCATAGCATATCTCATCATAGAAATGATTGCATTATATCAGATCTAATTATGGAAGATGACTACATAGTAACTGCCAAACCAATGAGAATCATGGCTAGCCAGGTAAACACACACCATTAACTACCACAGACTACCCCTTGTCAAGTTGCCACTTGTACACTTCTCTTTAAATCACACATACTCTCTAAGTAGAGACAATTATAAATTTCTACTTGCACCTAACATGACACAACTAACATGCATACAACCAAAAATGCATTAGCCCCATTTACATCTTATATTTTATAACTGAAGAAAACAAAAACATTTGGTGCACACATACAAGGAAGAAATACTCGTAACAATCACAGTCCTTATTTCTGCAAGTGATCAGGTAGTCATAGCTAGTATTTAGAAGTACTTTCTTCCATCATTCATATCATATTCCCCTTTTGCACAGCAAGCATCTCAACTGGTTGTGGTTTTTTTACCTGGTGGAGTGACCCAAACCTTCATCCTTGAAGGGCTTGGCCATCAGTAGTCATATCAGCATTAGATTGCTGTAGTTTTAAATTGATATTAATCACAGGGCATGATAGTGCTAAGAGATGTCCTAAGAAATTGCCTATATGCCATACTCTTCTTTACCTCCATTATGCAATATCAATCTAATTTCCCCTTGCTAATCAAGACAAATCACACCAGACATATAGTAACTCCTTTCTCTGCCTGCTGGTCCAGAGGCATCAGGAGTCAAAAAAAAAGGTCTGGCAGAGTTCTTAACCTCCAGTTCAATGGAATCATTATTGTGTCTCAAGATGGGGGTATTCCTACCTTTGGGACTAAGACCTCCAGACTTGCAGAGCATAGAATCACAGGGAAAGGAAGCAATTTTTTTTGAGTGGATCACTAGGAGTAATAGTGAATGGTGTCACTCCCATTTCTACCCCTTGGTTCCTGAACCCATGAATCCTGACTTTGGAGAAACAGCACCATATGTTGGACACTGGTTTAGAGCATCCATAGCCTCCTTGAGAACATTGCTCCAACACTGCAAGGTATAGACAGCTAGATGGCACTGTAATTGTGGGGTTTTTCTTGTTTGTTTTTGTTTGTTTGCTTGTTTTTATGTTTAACTCACATGCCTGTACATTGTTTGGCTGGCAACCACAGGTGTGGGTTCAATTCCAGACCTGAAGGGCAGCTAGGGGTCATAGTCTCAGTGGTTCCACC
>NW_006922259.1:497789-504140 GCF_000298275.1 Orycteropus afer afer | reverse complement strand
TACCTTTTCAGTCTTGCAGGCCCCGAGTGTCCTTGGGGTTGCTGGAAAGCAGAATGTGTTCTTAAGCCCCAAAAATCTGCAAGAGCGCTGTCTCTTTGAATATCCAAAATAGTCAAGCCACTTTTTAAACCTACAAAATGGCGGTGGCCTCCAGACTGGGAAAAGTCCACAGTTCAGCCCACCTTTCTCTTCACCCTCTCCATTTGTTCCACAACCACCGTGCACAGTCCTCCGCACAGTCCCTGGCCAACAGGTGATTTTCAGGTTAATTCTTTAGTCCTACCACCACAGGAATCTGCGAGAGCGCTGTCTCTTTAAATATCCAAAATAGTCAGGCCGCTTTTTAAGCCTACAAAATGGTGGCGCTCTCCTGACAGGCAAAAGTCCATGGATGGTAGTTCTGGCAGAAATATTATATGCAAGGGAGGAAAATCCGTATCCAGAGTGCATGTCTATTCCAATAAGAACAAACCATTGTTATTTTCATCATGTAAGTGGTCCGATGTAATCAACCTGCCACCAAATTGCTGGCTGATCACCCTGAACAATAGTTCCAAATATTGTAATCAGTTATTGGTCTCTGCTTCTGACAGATTGGGTGCTCAGCAGTGGTTGTAGCCAACTCAGACTTGGTGAGAGGAAGTACTTGTTGCTGAGCCCATGCACAACCCACAACACCTCTGGTCTTCAGTAATTAGTGTTCAATGTGTCAAATCTATTATTGGGATAATTTCTAAATTCAGATGTCATACTTGGTTCTCACGGATTTTTTTTTTTTATAATGTTCTTCACCTTCAGCTAGAACTTGTGTACAAGAAACTGATGGTCTCTTCTGCATTTAGCCATGGTCTAAACCAAACCAAACCAAATGCACTGCCATTGAGTCAGATCTGACTCATAGTGACCCCTCCTTGGGTTTCTGAGGCAGTATCACTATGGAAGTAGATTGCCCAACCTTCTTTCTGAGGCATGGCTGGTGGGTTTGATCCACCAGCCTCTTGGTTAGCAGCCAAATGCTTTAAGCATTACCCCACCAGAACTCCCAGCCCTGGTCTAGTTCTGAGTAATGATACTGAGCTTCTCTATCATTTCTTTCCAAATGTATAGTCAATTTTAATCCTGTCTATTTCATCCAGTGAGTTCTACATGTAATCACTGTTTATGTTGTTGGAAGAAGATATTGGCAATTAATAAGTTACTGGTCTTGGAAAATTCTACCATAATATCCCCAGTGATGGTTCTACCAACAAGGCCATATTTTCCTACTTGTTTCCAAGGAAACAAGTAGTTACTGATCCTACTTGTTTCCAACTCCCATATTCCAATCACCAGTACTTATCAATGCAGTTTGATTGCATGTCTGATAATTTTCTGACTGCAAAAATAGGTGAAAATCTTCAATTTCTTTATCTTTGGTATTATTAGTTGGTGCATAAATTTGAATAATAGTCACACTTAATTGTTGGTGTATGAATATTATCCTATCACCGACAGCACTGTATTTCAAAAGAGACCTTGAAATGTTCTTTGTGATGATGAATGCAACACCATTCCTCTTTAGTTCGCCATTCCCAGCATAGTAGACTATATGCTTGTCTGGTTCATTATGACCAATACTAGTCCATTTAAGCTCACTGATGCCTAGGATATTGATCTTTATACATTCTATTTCATTTTTTAAAACTTCCAACTATGCTAAATTCATACTTTGTACATTCCACTTTGCAATTATTAATGGATGATTTCTAATTCAAATATTAGAAAAAGGTGTACATGAAAGGTTAATATGTGACTAAAAATAGCTTAAGTGTTGCAAATTCAGTAATCTTTTAATTCCATTAAATGATAGAAAGTTCTTTCTCGTCAAATTTCAGAATAAATAAAGGATTTAGTAATGGGACAGGATCAATGAATAATTTTCAGAGCCATTGACTTTTGTTACTGTGCCTCTAGTACACAACTTGTCATTGACCTTAAGGTGTAAACTAATGTCTTATGAATAGATTGATTGAAGCAGGCTATTTTCACTTTATAGACTGACCAGAAATGCTGCCATCTATCTTTATAATCATGTGTTGATTTTATGCTCTTAAGGTAAGAGGAGTTCTCTTCAGAAAATACTGATGAAATTAGTGAAAGCCATCATTTCTGTTCTTGACACATAGTAAGAGTTATGCATTTCTTCCCAGTAAGCTAACCCAATTAAAAATTCTCTCTAATTTTTAAAAGTGTTGTTGCATTTAGTATTTATTTTCAGAACCAAGTGCCAAATTTTGCATTCATAAATCCATGCAACAAATATTTATTCTACGTATGTAAAAAACACATAATTTTTAAATTAGGAGATTTAGGAAGGTGGTGACATGAGGCAGTTTAGCCTCCTGACCATCCCAACAAGAACACCAAGAAATACAAAAATAGGTTTTTACCCAGGCCAGGATGACTGCATCAGTTAGAAAATGTCTGAGAAGGACTTGCAGGCAAAGCCAAGTCAACAATTAGTCCCATAAGGTGGGAGAAGCAGCAGGAATAGTATTTGGAGAAGCACTTCACCCACTCCTTCCACCACTGTCCCTCCCATTTCTACTCATGGTTAACAAGGAGAGCATAATGACAGAAGTTTTCACCAGCAAACACACAACCTGCTAGCAGAAAGTCTTCACAGTCCAGCTGAAAATAAGAGGACTGATCTCTGTGGTCTTTTCAGGCTGCGCCTGCCCTTTCATTTCCAAGTACAGCATACAGATAGTTGCTGCAGTTCTATTCTACTCACCACATACCAGACCACAGGGAAGGGACCCATCCTCTGTCTACAAGTTAAGTGGGTGCTCATAGAGCAGGGGAAGGAGAGGGATTTGAAGAGGAAGGGAGAATGACATTGAGCTCCACAAGAAGACCACATAGTCTAGACAGGCTGATTAGTTTTGAAAATTGTAAGAAGTTTCAAACAGTCATAAAACCGGGCTGATACAGTGCCTCAGCTTTCTGTACCTATTATTATACGAGTACCATATTCTTTTGAAAATTATAGTTTCATATTGCATTTTGAGATTGGGGAGTATGAGGTCTCCTACTTTGTTCTTCTGCAAAATTTCTTTGGCTATTCAGAGTGTCTTGAAATTCCATATTAATTTGAGAGCTGGCTTTTCCATTTGTGAAAAGAAGGCATTGGAATTTTTAAGTTCTATCAAATCTATAGATACAATAAGGGTAGAATTGACATCTTAACAGTTTCAAGTCTCTCAGTCCATGAATATGGACTGTCTGTCCATTTGTTTCAATGTCCTTCAATTTTTCAAGCAGCGTTTTATATTTTACAATGTGTGGACCTGGTACTCTGCCATTTTGCTGAATTTATTTATTAGCACTTGTAGCTTTCATTTGGATTCTGTGATGTTTTCAATATACAGGATTATATGATCTCCAAAAGGGATTGTTTTTCTTTTCCTTCCTGATTTGGATACTTTTCAAATCTTTTTCTTACTTAAGTGCTCTGGCTAGGATTACTAGTAAAACACTGAATTAGTAGTAGGAAGTGGGCATCCTTATCTTACACCAGCTCTAAAGAGGGCACCTGTCAGTCTTTTTCCATTAAGTATGATATCTTTGTTGTTTCTGTTGTGTGCTGTTGAGTCGATTGCTTATGAGTATGATGTTAGCTACGAGTTTTTTGTAAAAGCCCTCAATCCCATGGAGGAATTCCCCTTCTATCCCTTGCTTATCAATTTTTTAATGCTGAACTATCCTTGCTTTCCAAGACTAAAGCCCATTTGGTCATTGATTATATAATCCCTTTAATAAGTTGTTGGATTCATTTTCATTCATTTGAGGTTTTTGTATCTGTATTCATGATTTCCCATGGTAAATTTATCAAAGGAGTGCATGGTCCTGAGAGAGGTATTCAGCTCATAGCCTATCTATGCTTGGATTAGTTCAATGCAGGAATGAGTTCAATTCTAGGTTCATAGGGTAATTCAGGAGCTCTGGTAGCATAGTGCCTAAGGCACTTGACTGCTCACCAGAAGGCTGGCGGTTCAAACCCGCCAGCCACTGCTCGGAAGGAAGGTTGGACAATCCTACTTCTGTAGTGATACTGCCTCAGAAACCCAAGGAGGGGTCGCTATGAGTCAGGGCCGACTCGATGGCAAACAACAACAAGGTAATTCAGGGCCATAGTCAAGGGGGTTTCACCAGTCTTTATCAGACCAATAAGCCTTGTCTTTTTCTATGATTTTGAATTTTCTTCTACATTTTTCTCCCACTTGATACAGTATCTCCAATTATGATCCTTTTCCAAGTGGTTGGCATTGATAGCCAGGCACCATTTAGTTCTTCTGGTCTTGGGACCAAAAAGGTTGAAGTTCATGTTGTCCATGAGCTGTTTCAATGTGTCTTTGATGTTCTTCACTCTTCTTTTCTCTGGACAATGAGAGACATATAGTTAGTTGCCTCTTAAATGGCCACTAGGAAGATTTTAAGACTCCAATCACTACTCACCAAAGTAAGATGTAGAACAGTATTTTTGTGTGCTATGTTGTGCCAATTGAGCTGGATGTCCCCAACAACTATGGTCCCCCCCATAGGCTCAGCAAATCACTCTCTCAAGGTGCTTATTTGTGGCTAAGAAGTTATCCCAACTTTGCCTCCTGTTATGTTTAAACTGTATATGGATATTTTTATAGCACAAACAAAATTTTAACTAAAGACAGAATCTACAATTACTGTGAAGATTCAGAGTTCTCACCCTTCCTGCTTAAATAGCACAGCATCTTCCCCTCCCTCGATTGTTGTCTAAAGGAAAATTTTTGGAGAGGTTCTTGTGTTTTTTCCAAGTATGATATAAAAGCCTAGTCTCTGAAAATGAGGCATGAGTCTATTCTTGCTGAAATTTGTTTTAAAATTCTGATACTGAAATGTTTTCACCAAAAGATGACATGAATTTTATTTTGTATACAGTCTGAAATCCATACCTTTGACCAGTTAGTTTTATCCCTTTATATTTATTATGATTTCTGTTCTCTGACTTTTGAAGTTTATTGTATTAACATTAACTGTGATTACTGATCTGTTTTGTCTTATTTATAACATTATATTGGTTTAAGTGTGTCTTCTTTTGTTTGTATCATATTGCCATATGCCTAGTTATTTTAGGAAAGTCTAAATTTATTCAATTTGATATCTTCCTGAAAAATAGTACATGGTTATTGAAACTTGTTTAGTCTCAAATTTTTCTTTAATTTTTTACAACAAGAAAATTTTGTTGTTGTTAGGTACCCTCAGTTTTGTTTCAACTCACAGCAACCTTACGCACAACAACACAAAACACTGTCATGTCCTGTACCATCTTCACAATTGATACTACGCTTGAGTCCATTGTTGCAGCCATTGTGTCTCTTCATCTCACTGAGTGTCTTTCTTTTTTTGCTGACTCTCTACTTTACCTAGCTTGATATCTTTCTCCAGAGATTGGTCCCTCCTCATAACGTGACCAAAGTACAAGAGGCAAAGTCTGACCATTCTGACTTCTAAGGAGCAATTTTGACTATACTTATTTGTTCTTCTGGTAGTCTATGATTTATTTAATATTTTTTGCCTACACTATAATTCAAATGCATCAATTCTTCTTCAGTCTTCCTTATTTATTGACCAGCATTCATATGCATATATTGGGTGGGAAATGGCTGTTGAGTTGATTCTGACTCATAGCGACCGCCATTGAGTTCCTAAGGCTATAAACCTTTATGGAAGTAGATTGGCTCACCTTACTCCCACAAAGCAGCTGGTAGGTTTGAACCAGTGACCTTCTTGTTGTCAGCCACAGGCCTTAGCCACTATACCACCAGACCTCCTTCATATGCATCTAAGGGAATTGAAAATAACATGGCTTAGATCAGGCACAGTTTAGTCTTCAAAGTGACATCTTTGTTCTTTAGTCTTTTTTTAAAAAATATTTATTGTGATTTGGGTGAAAGTTTATGGAGCAATTTCATTTTTCATACTACAGTTCATACATATTTTGCCTCATGACATTGAATGTAATTTACCACAATGTAATAGTTCTCTTCCCACTTCCTCCCCATAGTTACCTCTGCCTTGTGTTCTTCCCTCCCATGCACTCCTGCCCCCCGAGATTTCTTCCTGTACATACACTGCCCTTCTGTTCTATGATTGATCTCTCCAAGGAGTATATCTACCTGATGTAAATATCCAGCCCATATGCCAGCCTTTTATTTGGCTGGAAGCCATAGGGGTGAGTTCAATTCCAGACTTGAAGGGCAGCTAGAGGCCATAGTCTCAAGGGTTTCACCAGGCTCCAACAAACCAGCAAGCCTGGTCTTTTTATATATAAAT
>NW_006922259.1:493266-495714 GCF_000298275.1 Orycteropus afer afer | reverse complement strand
AGTGGTAGCCAGGCACCATCTAGTTCTTCTGGCCTCATGGTCATATAGGCTAAGGATCACATGGTCTACCAGTCCCTTGGACTAATTGTTTCCATGTGTCTTTAGTTTTCTTCATTCTTCTTTGCTCTGAATGAGGAGAGATCCATCATTGCATCTAGATGACCACTTGCAAGTTTTTAAGATCCCAGTCACTACTCACCAAAGTAGGATGTAGAACAATGTTTTTGTGTAGTATGTTATGTCAATTGAGCTTGAAGTCCCCTGGGACCATGGTCCCGAGCCCACAGATCCAACTACCCAGTCCCTCTGGTAGCTGGCTGTGGACAAGAAGTGACCACAACCTTGTTCCTTGTCAGCTCTACTATATACCTGGGCATTCTTACAGAACATAAAATTAGCTTGTAGAAACATCATCTGCCAACCCTATACATGGTCATGGGGCACACTCCCCTCTACCTAGAAATGCCTGACCACTCATGTTGTCAACCCATCAATTCACCCATAGATCAATGCTTGCCATCACTGACAGTGCAATACTGTGTGTGCAAAAGAGATCATCTTTGTTGTCTCTATCTCCCATGTACCTCTCTATGTCTTCCTCTTCTTCAATGCCACTGTGTTGATCACTCACATTTGGTGCATTGCCCTTCCCTCCACCCAAATCAATACTTGTCTCTACCTATCTAGCAGAGTTCCGTCCCCTCCCACCTCTGGTAATCAACAAAGAAAATTTCCTTCCATATGTAGACCATTCCTTGAGTTTTCAAAATAGTGGACTAATACAATATTTGTCCTGTAATTGACTTATTTCACTCAGCATAATTTCCTTCAAGTTCATCCACATTATGTAGTGTTTTGTAGATTCTACATTATTCTTTACTGTTGCATAGTATTCCATTGTGTGTATGTATGTATCATAGTTTTCTTATCCATTCTTCTATGGATGGGCATGTAGGTTGTCTCCATCATTTTGCTATTGTAAATAGTTCTGTGATGAACATGGATGTGCATATATCTGTTTTTTTCCTCGCTTTCACTTCTTCAGGGAATATACCTAGTAATAGGTTTGCTGGGTCAAATGGTATTTCTAATTTCAACTTTTTAAGGAATCACCATACTGCTTTCCACAGTGGTTGTATCATTTGACAGTTCCACCAGCAGTGTCGGAGAGTCCCAATCTCTCCACATCTTTACCAGCATTTTTTATTTTCTGTCTTGTTGAACTTTTCCACTAGTGCTGGGGCAAGATGGTATCTCATTTTTGTCTTGATTTGCATCTCTCCAATGGCTAATGAACATTTCTTCATGTGTTTGTTGGCTGCCTGAATATTCTTTTTGGTGAAGTGTTTATTCATGTCTTCTGCCTAATTTTTAATTTGATTGTTTGTCTTTTTGGTATTGAGGTGTTGGAGTTGTCTATAAATTTTAGAGATAAATCCTTTGTCAGATACATAGTTGCTGAATATTTTTTTCCAGTCTGTAAGTTCTCTTTTGACTCTTTTGGAGAAGTCTTTGGAAGCACATAAAAATTTAATTTTTAGAAGGTGCCAGTCATCTGTTTTATACTCTGTTATTTAGACATTTTGGGTTATGCTTTACAGTCCATTTATGCCATATGTAAAGGCCCCTAAATTCACCTCAATTTTTTTCTTAAGGAACTTTATAGTTTCAGGTTTCACATTTAAGTCTTTGAACAATCTGGAGTTAGTTTTTGTGTATCATGTGAGGTATGGATATTGTTTCATTTTTCTGTAAATGGATATCCAGTTTGCCAGCACCATTTGTTAAATAGAGAACCTCTTCCCCATTGAATGGATTTCAGCTCTTTGTCAAAGATCAGCTGACCTTATATCAATGGATCTATTTCTGAGTTCTCAATTCTACTTGTGCTAGCAGGCTGTCATTCAAACAGAAAAAAAGGGATATGGCCTGGTTTAAAATCAAGAAGGGAGTGTGTCAGGGTTGTATGGATTACACCTCAATATAAAGAAAACAAAAATCTTCACAACTGGATCAATAAGCACCATCATGATAAATGAAGAATAGATTGAAGTTGTCAAAGATTTCATACTACTAGGTTCTACAATCAACGCCAATGGAAGCAACAGTCAAAACATCAAAAGATGTATTGCACTGGGCAAATCTATTACAAAAGACCTCTTTCAAGTGCTGAAGAGTAAAGATATCTCCTTGAAGACTAAGATGTGCCTAACTTAAGTTATGGTATTTTCAATCACCTCATGCATGTGAGAGCTGGACAATGAATAGGGAAGACTGAAGAAGAGTTGATGATTTTGAGTTGTGGTGTTGGTCAAGAATGCTGAAAGTACTGTGGACTGCTAAAAGAATTAAAAAATCTGTCCTGGAAGAAGTTCAGCCAGAATGCTCCTTGGAAGTGAGAATGGCCAGACTTCATCTCACCTACTTTGGTCATGTTGTCAGAAGGGA
>NW_006922259.1:471652-492748 GCF_000298275.1 Orycteropus afer afer | reverse complement strand
ACACTGTTTTCACACAGGGTTCAAGCAAGCTAAAAAGCTGGAGACCTTTCTCAGAGTTGCTTCTTGTATACGGGTAGTAGCCCACATCCCTAAAGAAGCTACTCAGCTGTCCAGTAGATTGCACCTTGTAGTTGATTACCAATCTCACCATGGCGAATAACTATATCTAGCTGCCCAGCCACTCAAAACCAGGCCCAGCCAGGCTGACACACAACCTTAATACCACAGTGGGCATCCTTGTATCATTTCTGATTTCAAGGAGAAAACTATCAGTATTTCTCCTTTGACTGTAATGTTGGCTGTTGGTTTACATAAATGCTCTTAATCATATTGAGAAACTTCTTTTTTATTCCTATCTTATTGAAAAATATTATCAAGAAAGGATGTTGAATTTGATAAAATAACTTTTCTCCATCAAATGAAATGATCATGTGGTTCTTTTCCTTTGTTCTTTTAATGTAGTGTGGTGTACTACATTGATTGCTTTTCTAATGTTGAACCATCCTCACATTCCTGCAACAAATCCCACTTGCTTATGTTGTATGATTCTTTCATTATGCTATTAAATTCTATTAGCTAACATTTTGCTGTATTTCTTCTTCCTCTATATTTGGAAGAGTTTGAAAGCATTGGGGTCAATTCATCTGTAAATGTTTGATAGAATTCCCCAGTGAAACCATCTTGTTTAGGACTTTTTGTTGTGTTTTCTTGGGAGATTTTTAAAATCCCCCAAGATGTGTGAAAATATACACAGCCAAAGATACAGCATTTCAACAATTTCTATATGCACAATCCAGTGACATTGATTACTGTTTTGGTTATCTAATGCCACTCTAACTGGAGAACAACAAGTGGGTGGTATGAACAAACAAGGATTTATTCTGTTTACAGTTCAGGAAGCTAGAAATCCAGGTTCATAATGCCATCTCTAGGGGCTGGGTAAAAGCCCCTCTCCCTTGTGTTTCAGCTCTGCCTCTTGCTCCCAGCCCACTGAAGCTGGAGACTTCTCTTAATTCAGGCGGCTGGTGGCTGCTGAAGCTGGCAAATCAAAGATCGACAAGTGAAATGGCACAGTCCGAAGATTATCAAGCAATATGGCAGGTCACTAATTCAAGTCCATTAACAGTCCCCAAATCAGCAGACAACATGTTAAATTGCTTAATGAAGACATAATGAAGACTCAACTACATGTAGGGCTCAGGTGTGCCAAAAGCTCAGAAACCTCTCTTAACACTTCTCCTCAGCTGCTCACTGCAGATTCCACCATGAAGTTGATTATCAATCCCATCATGGAGAATAGCTACATCCAACTGCCCAGCCACTCAAAAGCAAGGCTAGCCAAGTTTGCATGTAACCTTAACTACCATAACTGCATTCTTTATATTTTGTTACGTTCTTGCTATCCTTGTCCAAATTATTCCACTGTTATTATCCTAGTCACTATTCTCTAAGCTTCTTATCCAACCTTTCTTGTTGCCATTATCAATTTGATTTCACACAGAAAATTCTTGAAAAGAGCACAATGCTCACAACACACATACTTTACTAATTAAACTATTTTTTGTTCTTGTTCATTCAAAAAGCATTGTAGTGATAGTTTGGTTTAAGGGTTAAAGTTCACATTTAAATCAAACCAAGAGTTTTGGGGGTTCTTATAGCCTCAATGGCTCCAGAAATTACATTACAGATTCCATTAAGAATTGGAAATTCTGTTCTACATTTCTCCTTTTTTTTTAATCAGGATTTTTCTATAGAATCTTTGATCAAAATTTTCATTAATGATAGCTGGGTTTCATTCAGTTCTTCTGGTCTCATGACAATGGAGGTGCCTGTTTCCTGACTATCCTTCTTCTTCTATTGATCCAGGTGGCTGGAAACCAATTATTGCACCTTGATTGGCTGATTTCTAGCTTATAAGACTCCAAGTACGATACATTAGGGAAAAAATGCATAACACAAATTCAGGAGGTAGAACAAAAGTCGTGAGAAAAAATATTAACTGATTGAGATGTTCCTCATAACTATGACCCTAAGCCTCCAAATCAAGAAAATAAATTCCATGGAGAGTTTGGTTGTATATAAAGAGACTCAACATACAGGGTTTTGATAAAAATATATGTAACACAGTATTTTCCAATTCAACATTCTTAAGTATATCATGTACAGGAATAATTTGCATTAATTGGTTCCACAACCAATGTCCTTAATTGATGCCAAATTTTGTTGGGATGTTTTTGATTGTTGATTCAATCTCATTACTTGTTATAAGTCTACTGAGATTTTCTATTTCCTTTTCAGTTAATTTATGTAGGTTGTATGTTTCTAAGAATTTGTCTATTTCATCTAAATTACCTAGTTTGTCCAGTTGTTCATAGTATTCTGTTATGATTATTTTTATTACTGTTGAGTCATTGTGATGTCTACAGTTTCATTTCTTTTAGATTTTTTCTCTTTGCTCTTTTTTATTTATTGTGTAAAGACATGCCAATTTTGTTGATCTTTTTGAAGAACCAATTTCAACTTCTAATTCTTTCCCCCCATTGTTTTTTATTAGTAGTAGTATTTCATTTTCTATTTTGTTTATTCCTGCTCTGATCTTCTCTCTCCCTCCCTCTCTCTCTCTCTCTCTCTCTCTCTTAGTAACTTTAAACCTAGTTTACTCTTCCTTTCCTAGTTTCTTAAGTTGGGGAGTTAGATATAAACTCAAATTTTTTTCTTCTTTTTTCATGTATGCTCTAATTGCTATAAATTTCTTTCTGAGGACTGCCTTCACTGTATCCAATAGTATTTTTACTATTATTATTTATTTTGCTGCTGTTAATGAGAACTTACAGAGTAAAACATAAACCAATTCAACTGCTTATATGCACAATTCAGACATGGACTGTGTTATTTAAGTTACTCCTTCTCACCCTCCTTTTCTGAATTGTCCCTTCCCCATTAACATGTACTGACTGCCCCTTAAGGTTCCTATTTAATCTTTTGTGTTGCTGTTGTCAGTTTGGTCCCATATAGATAATTCTTAAAAGAGCTTAATATTCAAGGCAGACTTTTTTAACTAGTTAAGCTAGACTACTGTTACTTTTAAGAAGACATCAAGTGGTATTGGTTTAAGGTTTAAAGATTATCTAAAGGCCATAGTTTC
The DNA here is from genome assembly GCF_000298275.1 of Orycteropus afer afer. Classification (NCBI taxonomy): domain Eukaryota; kingdom Metazoa; phylum Chordata; class Mammalia; order Tubulidentata; family Orycteropodidae; genus Orycteropus; species Orycteropus afer. The sequence continues at coordinate 489,603 of NW_006922259.1, read as the reverse complement.
ACGGATTCATGCAGCCTCCATGGCTTCAGAAATCTGAAGTCCATGAGAATTTGAAATTCTGTTCTGCATTTTTCCCTTTTTGATCAGGTTTTTCTATAAAATCTTAGATCAAAATGTTCAGTAATCATAGCCAGGCACCATCCAGTTCTGGTTTCATGGCAAAGGAGGATCCTATAGTATTTTATCCAGGATTCTTTAGCAAAACAGAACCACTGAGACACTATATGTGTATATGTGTGTATGTTTATGTATATGTATGCATGTATGTAGATAGGTAGATGATAGAGACAGATGATAGACAGATAAATAGATAGATAGAGAGAAAGAGAGAGAGAGAGAGAGGGAAATTTACTTCAAGGTTCACACTATTGTCCATACTAGCAAGTCTAAAATCCATAGGTCAGATGATAGGCTGGAAACTTCTGCTGTCTCATAAAATTGAGGAGGGACTGACACATTAAAATTTTATAGGTCAGGAGGCAGTCTGGAGACTTCTACTAGCTCACAGATTGTGGTGGTCTACTAAGTAAAAAACTGTAAGTCATGCAGCAGGCTGGAGATTTCTACAGGCTTGCATTGCAGCATCCATTGATTAGGTGACAGGAAGAGTGCAGGTTGGAGACAGAGAGCAAGTCCTGCCAGAATACCTATTTTATAAACTGAAAACATACCTTGTGCTAAGGAACTCAACTTCCAACTAATTTGTTGATTCCATAAAATTATGTTTCTGAGGCAGTATCACTACTGAAGTAGATTGCCCCATCTTCCTTCCAAGGAGTGGCTGATGGATTGTTTTATATGTTATTTTATATATTATTTAATTTCGACACATATTTCCATTTTCTGGTTTTCTTTGTGCTATTAATTTCTAGTAGTAGTCCCTTTCGGTAAGAGAATTCTTAGTTAGGTGCTTTATCTCGTGAACTGGATTGCAGAGTTCTGAATCTGTCTGTTTCACCACATTATTTGTTCTTTTTTATTTCTTATATCTTTAATTTTTTTGGGGGGAAGGAGTGTCTACACCACTATATTGAGGAAGACTTTCAGAATATGTTAGTTTTGTCCTCACTTTTGAAGGAAAAATTTTACAGATAAAGAATTTTTGGTGACCATGTCTCCCTCCCCCGCAGCATTTTAAATATGTTCCACTATCTACTGGACTTCAAGGTTTCTGAGGAGAAATTGGCATTTAAATTTATTGGAGATCTTTTGTAAGTAGTATTTTTCTTTTGTCTTGCTGTTTTCATGTTTCTCTTTTTTTAGAGAGTTTGATTGTAATGTACCTCAGTGTGGATCTCTTTGTGTGTACCCTGTGTACTGAATGCTGAGCTTCTTGGAATTTTGAACTCATGAACTTCATCAAATCTGGAAGGTTTTCTGCTATTGTTTCTTCAAATAATCTTTCCGTCACTTTATTGCTCTTGTATTCATCTGGAATTCCCATGATGTATATGCCAGTTCTCTTATTAGCATCCCACATGTTTATTAGGCTTTGCTTCATTTTCTATTTTTTTTTTCTCCTGTTATTTTCTGTCTCAAAAAATTTCAATTGCCTTATCCTCTTAGTTTTCTGATTCTATATTTTGCCAGCTCAAATCTGTAAATAAGGTCTGATAAATATTTTACTTCATTTATTATAATCTTCATTGCAATATTTTTGTTTCATTCTGTTTTATATTTTCTCTTTATTGGAATTCTCATCTGTTTTCTGTATTATGTTCTTCAATTAATTGTCCATATTTTTCTTTAGTTCTTTGAGTATATTTAATATTATTGCTTTAAAGTTTTGTGAATTCTCCATTATCTGGGATTTTCAAAGGCCACTTTTTGTATTATCATTTTGTTTTTTCAGTTAAGTCATTATGTTTTTCCTTATTTGTCTTGTGATTTTTTTAATCAAAACTGACAAATTTTAATATTACAATGTGGTAACTCTGGAACTGAAAATCCCCCTCTCTCTCCAGGGGTTGACATTCATTTGCTTGCTAATTTATGTTCATCAATAAATGGTTATAGTAGTCTATTTATTCAGCAATTTTTCCTGTCTACTTTTGCAAAGACTACATTCCAGAATATGTATAGACACTGAGGACTCTTCTTGAGGCCATACTCAACTAATTGTTTTACTTGTACTCCTAGGAAGAAACAAACAACTGAAAGCAGGAAATATCTGATTTACCCACTCTCCAAGGATTGTTGTTGTTATTTAATGAAGGTTGCAGTTAGCTGCTTGTTTAGTGACTTTTCTAAGCTAGTTTTTAGCAAGCATTATTCTATTTTGCATAAGTCGATTTCACCAGATGATACTCTAGCCTTTGAGTCTGCCTAAAGCTGTTTCCTTTTGTGGGCCAAAAGCACTGCTGTGATCTACACTCATTTTCTCGGGCACTACAGTATCACCCCAAATGGTCATGCTATGTAACTCCAAAACTTGGAGAATAGGCTTCTATTGCTCATCCTGGCACCAGTCAATTGCTCTTAGAACACAGGACTCTGATTCTACTACCGTGAATGGGCTGAGGCAGGGATGTAGGCCAGCTGTAGAGATCTCTCACTTAGATCAGAGGTTTGTCTCTTCATGAAGCACTCCCTTGATTGACTTAAGTGTCCAACCTAGTTCCAGAGTTTCAAATTAGTTTATTCCAATTACTCTTTCCAGAGTTATTGCTATTTAGATGGAATGGCAGACCTCTACATATCCCTAACCTTCCATTTTATACGATTACATAGATTTTCAAAAGTGAATTCTGTAAGACACTCTCACGCTCTCCCTTCTATTTAGACTCTTAGACTTACTCTGTGCTTCAGTATGCTTCATTCACACTATTTCATTCTATGCAATTAAGTGCAGATACTGTCTGAAAGCATTGACTTGTGCTCCCTCACCCAAATCCTGAAGGATTGCAGATGACGTCTAAACTGTGGAATCACTCTTCTAAGTCCATCAAGCTGCCCCAGAAAGATATGAACAGATCCACAGAACAGTCCATGGGCAAAAGTAAAATATGTTTCTCACAATTCCTGAGGCAGAGAGTGTGCTCCTATCTGAGACATCAGCTCATGATTTGCAGTTCCTTATCAGAGTTCCATGCTCTGTCTCAGAGCCTGTTGTGGAGGCAGAAAAGGGAGAATATTGTCTATGGTGAATATGTATTCACCACTCATCTGTTAGTTTTCATACTGTGGTACCTTGTGTGTTACTTTGAGGCTGGAGGCTATGCCACCTGTATTTCAAATACCAGCAGGGTCACCCATGGTGGATAGGCTTCAGTGGAGCTTCCAGAATAAGACAGATTTGGAAAAGGACAGGACCATCCACTTCTGGAAAAACTGGCCACTGAAAACCTTATGAATAGCTGCAAAACACTGTCTGATATATTACTGGAAAACTTTATGAATAGCTGTGAAATATTGCCTGATATAGTGCCTAAAGATGAGCCCCTCAGCTTGAAAGACATTCAAAATATGACTGGAGAAGAGCATCATCCTCCACAAAGTAAAGTTGACCTTAATGATGTATATAGAGTAAATATTACAAGGTTCTTCATTTGCTGATGGGACATGACTAGAAATGGGAAGAAACAGCTGCAAACATTCATTACTAATCAGAACGTGGAATGTATGAAGTATGAATCTAGGAAAACTGGAAGTTGTCAAAAACTGAAAGGGAATGGATAAAGATTGATATCCTAAGCATTACTGAGTTGAAATGGACTGGTATTGGTCATTTCAAATCTGGTGATCATATGATTAACTGTTTGTCAGGAATGACAAGTTAAAAAGAAATGGTATTGCATTCATCATCAAAAAGAACAATTCAAGATCTATACTGGAGTACAATGCTGTGAGTGATTAGGATAATATCCATATGCCTACAAGGAAGACCAGTTAATACAACTATTATTCACATTTACACATCAATCACTAAAACCAAAGATGAAGAAATTGAAGATTTTTCCCACTTCTGCAGATTGAAATTGACCAAACATTCAATGAAGATGTATTGATAATTGCTGGTGATTAGAATGTAAAAGTTGGAAACAAAGAAGAAGCATTTGCAGTTAGTGATAGAAATGACTCTAAGATTGTATGATATAATTTTGTAAGACCAATAAATTATTCATGGAAAATACCTTTTTTCAACAGCATAAATAGTGACTAGATACATGGACTTCACTAGGATGAATACACAGGAATCAAATTGATTACATCTGTGGAAAGAGTTGATGGAGACTCTTCTATCATCAGCCAAAACAAGGTCAGGAGCTGACTGTGGAACAGACCATCAATTGCTCATATGCAAGTTCAAGTTGAAGCTGAAGTAAATTAAAGCAAGTCCACTAGAAGCAAAATATGACCCTGAATATGTCCCACCTAAATTTGGAGACCATTTGAAAAATAGATTTGATTAATTGAACAACAATGACCTAAGACCAGATGAGTTGTCAGATGACATCAAGAACATCATACATGAAGAGAGCAAAAGGTCATTAAAAAGACAGAAATGCTAGAAAAGACTAAAATATACATCTGAAGAGACTCTGAAACTTGTTCTTGAACAGACAGTAGCTAAAGTGAATTGATGAAATAAAAGAGCTGAAGAGAAGATTCCAAAGGGTGGCTCAAGGAGATAAAGTAATGTATTATAATGCAAAGACCTGGAGTTAGAAAACAAAGAGGGCTGACCACACTGAGCATTACTCAAGCTGAAAGAACCGAAGAAAAAATTCAAAGCTCTAATTGCATTATTGAAGGATCCTATGGGGAAAATATTGAATGATGTAGGAAACATCAAAAGAAGATGGAAGAAATACATGGATTCATTGTACCAAAAAGAATTGATTGATGTTCAACCATTTCAGGAGGTAGCATATGATGAAGAACCAATGGTTTTGAAGTAAGAAGTCCAAGCTGCACTGAAGGAAGTTGTGAAAAACAAGGCTCCAGGAATTGACAGAATACCCACTGAGATGTTTCAACAAACAAATATAGCACTGGAGATGGTTACTCATTTATGCTAAGAAATTTGAAAGAGAGCCACCTGGCCAACTAACTGGAAGAGATCAATATTTGTGCCCATTCCAAAGAAAGGTGATCCAACATAATGTGGAAATTAGCAAACCATATTATAAATATCACACACAAGCAAAATTTTGCTGAAGATAATTCAAAAACTTTTGCAGCTGTATATTGACTGGGAACTTCTGGAAATTCAAACTAGATTCAGAAGAGGATGTGGAGTAAGGAATTTCATCGGTGAAGTCAGATGGATCTTGGCTGAAAGCAAAGAATACCAGAAGTGTGTTTACCTGTATTTTCTTGACTATGCAAAGGGATTTGACTACGTAGATCATAACAAATTTTAGATAACATTGTGAAGAGTCAGATTTCCAGAACATTTAATTGTACTCATGGGGAACCTGCACATGGACCAAGAGGCTGTCATTTGAACAGAACAAGGGGCTACTGAATGGTTTAGAATCAGCAAGGGTGTATTTCAGGGTGTATTCTTTCACCATATCATTCAATCTGTATGCTAAGCAAACAATCCAAGAAGCTGGACACAAAGAACACAGCATCAGGATCGGACGAAGACTCTTCAACAACATGTTATATGTGGATGATACAACTTGCTTGCTTACTGATGACTATCAAAGACTACCATCTTCCACACGGATTATACCTCAACATCGAAAAGAGAAATCCTCACAACTGGACCAATAAGCAACATCAAAATAAATGGAGAAAAGACTAAAGTTGTCAAGGATTTCATTTTACTTGAACCCACAATCAATACCCTTAGAAACAGCAATCAACAAATTAGATGTCATATTGCACAGGAGCTCTGGTAGTGTAGTGCCTAAAGCACTTGACAGCTAACCAGAATGCTGGTGGTTCAAACCCACCAGCCACTCCTTGGAAGGAAGATGGGGCAATTTACTTCAGTAGTGATACTGCCTCGGAAACTCAAAGAGGGGTCAATATGAGTGTTTGTTCTTGTGTATGAGGGAAATACATGCATATTGGTGCAACAAATAATTGTTTATATTTATTTGAACATTTTTTATCCACTTAATTATACTCTCTACATATCCTCAGGTTATTGAAATATATTTGATTTCAACCTTTTGAAAGCAAGCATCTCCTTACCCTTGTGGGTTAATTACCCCAAGCTCTTTGGCTCCCCACCAGAATGGAGGGCACCCAGTAGATGTTGTTTGTAATTAGACATCATTAATACACTGCAGTATAAAAGGTGACTAAGAGAATTCCACAATACCAGAATTCCAATTCATAACAGTAATAATTATCATATGTTATTTGCTTATTAGGTATATGGCTATGTTATACTAGCAAACACACAAACCCTTCCAGTCCTTTATTAAATTTACAATGATGGTTGGTTCAGCTCAACAACCAAACCAGACCAAACTCAATACCACTGAGTCAATTCCAACTCATAGCAACACCCATTGGGTTGCCAAGGCTGTAAATATTTACAGAAGCAGACAACCTCATGTATATTCCACAAAGCAGCTGGTGTTTTTGAACCAGTGACCTTTTGGTTAGCAGCCAAATACCTTAACCACTACATCACCAAAGCGCAACAACAAGAAAGTATTTTTCTTACTGAAATTCTATTTGTAAATTGAAATCTGCGTCTCTTTCTGTACCACAATAAATTTTTAATTATTTTGTCTTTGTGATAAGCAGTGGTTTGTATACATTATTTCATATTAAAATACGTGAGTATATTTATTATTTTTTGTTCTTAACAAATTCATTAATTTCAACTATTATGTTTATTTACTTCTTTGTTCTGTGTTTAAGTTTATTTTCCTTTTACTAAATTCTAAAATTTAATACTTCATTAACTTACTTTCAACATTGTCTGTTTTGAAATGTAATTTTATAAGAATATGAATTATATTTGAGCATGGTTTACCTATATAATTTATATAGAAAACATATTTTTTAAATAGCCAAGATGATTATTGCTAACCATCCTTGTCTCTTTCCCTACATTGGAGAGAAAGTGTTCAACATTTCATCACTAAGTTGTTGTTTACAGTAAGATTTTTGTGGATACTTTTTATCAAGTTAAAAATGTTTCCTTCTTTTTCAGTTTGCCAAGAGAAAAATATTTTTATTTTTATTTATTTTTTTTATTTTGAGATAATTGTAGATACCCAAGCAACTATACGAAATAATGTAGAGAGATTTGATGTATAATTTACACAATGATAATATCTTACAAACCTGTAGTACTATACCACAACCAGAATATTGACCTTGATATGACCAAAATACAGAATTCTTTCACCACATGGATCACTCATGTTACCCTTTTATAATCACATCCAATTTCTACTCCTATCACCAGCCAGACCCCTAACGACCAGTAATCTGTTCAATCTCTTCTTCATTTCTATGATTTTGTCATTTCATTAACATTATATAAATGGAATCAAAGAGTAAGTGAGATTTTTAGATTGATTATTTTAAAAAAAAAAGTTGTGATTTGGGTGAAATTTACAGAGCAAAGTCATTTTCAACACAGCAGTTCATACACATTTTGTTTCATAGAATTGTTACAGTGTGCAATTCCCCATACTATAACAGTTCTTTTCCCACTTCCTCCCCTAGTTACCTCTTCCCTGTGTTCTTCCCTCCCATGAACTCCCACCCGCTGAGCTGTCTCTCTGCACAAACATTGCCCTTCTGTTCTCCCATGATTGATCCTCCAATTGGTGTATCTATCTGATGTAAATGTCCATCCCATATGCCTATTGTTTGGCAGAAGCCACAGGAGTGAATTCAATTCCAGAACTGAAGGGTGGCTAGAGGCCATAGTCTTAGGGGGTCTCACCAGGTCCTATCAGACCAGCAAATCTGGTCTTTTTTTTTTCAATGATTTTGAGTTTTGTTCCACATTGTTCTCCCACTCTTTCCAGGATCTGCTGCACCAATCCCCCTCCAAGTGATTGACAGTGGTAACAAAGCAACACCTACTTCTTCTGGTTTCATGGTCATATAGGCTGAGGATCGTATGATCAACTGGTCTCTTGGATTGCTTGTATCTTTGGTTTTCTTCATTCTTCTTTGGTCTGGATGAAGAGAGACCCATTAGATTGAAATTTTTTTGACTCAAAAAAATTTCCAAGAAATTTCTCTGAGTTGTTGCATGTAGCAATATTTCATTCATTTTATTACTTGGTAGTATACCATGTTTTGTGGGGTTTTTTTTTTTTTTTTTTTTTTTTTTTTTTATGATTTTCAGTTTTGTTCCACATTGTCTCCCATTCTATCCAGGACTTCCTGCACTGATTCCTTTCTGAATGGTTGAGAGTGGTAGCTGGGCACCATCTAGTTCTTCTGGTCTCATGGTTATATAGGCTGAGGATCATATGGTCTACCAGTCTCTTGGACTAATTGTTTCCATGCACCTTTGGTTTTCTTCATTCTTCTTTGCTCTGGACAAGGAAAGATCCATTGTTGCACCTAGATGGCTACTTCCAATCTTTTAAAACCCCAGTCACTACTCACCAAAGTAGGATGTAGAACAATGCTTTTGTGTAGTATGTCATGCCAGTTGACCTTGATGACCCCTGCAATCATGGCCCCATGTTAAAATGTACCACAGTTGCTTTAACCATCACTTGTTGAAAGATTCTGGGCTGTTTCTAGGTTTTAGCAAGTGTAAATAAATTCACCATGAAAATTATGTACTGGCATTTTTTGGGGAACATAAGAGTTCTCCAGGATAAATATCCAAGAGTGAAATTGCTGGGTTGTACTATAGTGGTATGTTTAATTTTTGAAGAATCTTCCAAACAATTCTCCAGAGTGACTCTGCCAGTTCAAAATCCTGCCAGCAAAATATGAGTGACCAGTCATCATAGATGTTCTTAACAACAAAATTTTAGCCATTCTTATAAGTACATTGTTATTGTTAGGTGTCATCAAGTTGTCTCTGACTCATAGCAGCCCCATGAATAGCAGAACAGTCTGGTGTCAGCCTCACGATCCTTGCTATATCTGAGCCCAAAGTTATAGCCACTTTGTCAATCCATATCATTGTGGGCTGTGTTAAGCTGGGTTCTCTAGAGAAGCAAAACCAGTAAAGCTTATATATAAAGAAAAATTTATCGTAGGAAAATGGCTCACACACTTATAGCAGCTGGCAAGTTCCAAGTTCTTGGATCAAATGTCAAGCTGGAGGCTTTTCCCAACCCATGCAGCTGCAGGGACTGATGAGCTCAAGATTGGCAGCCAGTATACCAGCTACTGACTCCAACAAATGGTGAATCCAAGATGACCAGGCTGAATGGTGGATTGTTCACTCACAGACAGTTGTAGGCAGCATAACAGGATCCTGATCCACAGAAGAGTGTCTCTTTTCCCAGGAAGTCCATAAATATATTGAAGCAGGCCACACCCCTAGGGAAACTCCCTTTCAATGGATTGGCTGCTCAAAACATATACATCCTATTCCACATCACAATTGCATAAACCACTCAGAATTTTGGTCCATACAAGTTGACATACAGTTCCAGATATTACAAGGGCCTTTCCCTTCTTTGTTCACCCTCCACTTTACAAGCATGATATCCTTCTCCAGGGAATGGTTCCTTCTGACAACATGACCAAAGTAGGTGAAATGGAGTCTGGGCATTTTCACTTTCAAGGAGCATTCCAGCTGCACTTCCTCCAGGACAGGTTTGTTCATTCTTTTGGCATTCCATGGTACTTTCAGAATTCTTTCCCAAAACAATTCAAAAGCATCAACTCTTCTCCAGTCTCCCTTATTCATTGTCTAGCTTTCACATGCATAAGAGGCGACTGAAAATACCATGGCTTGGGTTAGGTGCATCTTAGTCTTCAAGGAGACATCTTTGCCCTTTACACTTGAAAGAGGTCTTTTGATGCAGATTTGCCCACTGCAATACATTGATGTCTTGACTGTTGCTTCCATTAGTGTTGATTGTGGAACTAAGCAATATGAAGTCCTTGACAACTTCAATTTTGTCTCTATCCATTGTGAAGCTGCTTATTGGACCAGTTGTGAGGATTTTTATTTTCTTTGTATTGAAGTGTAATCCATGCTGCAGACTGTAGTCTTTAATCTTCATCAGTAAGTGCTTCAAGTCATCCTCACTTTCAGCAAAGTTGTGTCATCTGTGTATCACAGGTTATTAATGAGTTAATGAGTCTTCTTCCAATCCTGATACCACATTCTTCTACTACTATAAGTGTATAGTATTATATCATTGTTTAAATAATAATTTCCCTAAATACTAATGATGTCAAGCTTCTTTCACATGGTTATTAAACAGCTCTTCAGTGAAATATTTGCTCATGCCTTTTTTCCTATTTTCTAATTAGATTGCTTATTTTTAATGTTGAATTTTTAGTCTTGATAATATATTCTAGTTACTAGTCCTTTGTCAGATATTTGTAAATATTTTTTTTTCCAAGTCTGTGTTATAAATTTTGTGAATGGCTGTTTTTCTGGTGGGCGCATTCTTTTTAATCCTCCCCACCAAAGATGCTCAAAACAATATATTTTCACATGGAACAGACATTAAAGCTAAATTATTGACTAGCTCTATAGGTATTCTGATCTCTTTGACATGAACATTACATTCCACAGATCTTCACAATCCTCTCTCAATGGATGATAGCATCATGCTAGCTAGAGACAATAAGCAAACAAAGCAAACCCTACGGATGACTTCATAAGATGTATATGTGCCATAGGTAGGTTATAAATGCTATATAGATTTAAGGAACTGACAAAGTGGGAAGTTTTTAGGGTTCTAAAAATCTGAAGCATGCCAAAACAACCGCTATAAGACAGATAAGTTCATGTCCCTTGCACTACCTCCTAATAGAGAGACACACAATGCCTGCTGGACTCGTTTAGACTTTCCAGTCAGTATATGCCATCATATACCATATGGGAAAATATTGATCAAGAATCTCCTTATCAGATAGCATGACAATCTCTCAGCTTCTAGTGAGGCCTTTTGCAAATGAACTCTGCTGCTGGCCAGGCTCCAGGCGAAAGAGTACGACAGATCAAATGGGGCCAGGAAAGTCCACAATGATGAGCGTGCTGCGTAGAGTGTCTCTCAGTCAAAATGGAAGCACTCAGGTTTCTAGAGCAAGATGACGTCATCTGTGGCAGAGAACTGTTTCCTTTAAGAAAAGCAGTGATCTTAGGTTATGGTATACCCTGAGAATCTGAATACAGGAAATCAAATGTTATGTGATAGAAGCTTCTCTTTGTGTATTGGATTTTCATACTCACTAAGTCAAACATTCTAGCTGACTAACAACAGTTAATTGACAATAGTTGTAGTACTACATCTGGACTTAAACTTATACAAATCTGTAGGGTACATGAAAGTTACAGAAATATGCAGCTGAGAATCTCGTCACCCAATTTGCGGCCAACCTAATCAGGGAAGTGACATGAGGATAACAAGAGCTTCCTTGTCATCCTTAACATCCTAAACAGAACATGTAGGTTCTGGTTACCTAACACTGCTCTGACAAGAATATACCATCAGTGGGATGGCTTAAAGAAATAGGAGTTTATTCTCTTACAGTTTGGAGGCTTTAAGTCCGAGTTCAAAATGTCAGGTTCTAGGGGCTGGGTGAAAGCCCCTCAACCTTTGGCTTCAGCTCTGCCTCCTGCTCCTGGCTCACTGAAGCTGGAGGCTTTTCTTCACTCAGCTGCTGGCTGCTGAGGCTGACAAGCCCAAGGTTGATAAGTAAAAAGGCACAGTTCTGATGTTACCAAATCACATGGCAGACTATTAATTCAAATTCATTGAAAGTCCCAAGGTTGGCAGAGCATGGCAGGCTGCTGAACAACAACATGACTACATGCAGAGCTCAAGTGTGCCATGAGCTAGAGACCATTACCAAAGCTGTTTCTTATATATGGGAAACAGACCACATACCCAAAGCAGCTACTCAGCTGTTCCAATAGATTCCACCATGGAGTTAATTACCAGTCTCACCACAGGGAATAGCTACATTCAGCTGCCCAGCCAAGTTGACACACAAACTTAACCACCACAATGTACCTCATCTGGAATTTTTCCATTTTCAAAGAGAAAGAAAAGAAAGAAAAATTAAATGAAAAATTGTCATCCACAATGTTATATATCCATATCTCAATTTTTAAAAATAAATTTTTAATGCAAATAATTACCTTTTCTGTAGTTCGTTATCATTAGTTAAGGTCATTGATACTAAAATTATTCCAGGGAAGTAGCATTTTTGGTGTAAGTTCCACAAACAGGTTTAATCCAGCTGTCCTACTTTAAACAAATATGTGATAAGAAATCTTGTGTAGTAATAATAATGCCAAAAAAAAAAAAAAAAAAGACCAAACTCACTGCCATCGAGTCAGATCGGACTCATAGCAACTCCTTCTTGGGTTTCCGAGGCAGTAACCCTATGGAAGCAGATTATCCAATCTTCCTTCTGAGGAGTGGCTGGTCAATTTGAACTGCCAGCCTTCTGGTTAGCAGTCAAATTGCTTAGGCACTACGCCACCAGAAGGAGCTCTGGTAGTATAGTGCCTAAGGCACTTGACTGCTAACCAGAAGGCTGGCGAATCAAACCCACCAGCCACTTCTCCAAAGGAAGTTGAGCAATCTCTTTCCGAAGTGATACGGCTTCGGAAACCCAAGGAGGGGTCGCTATGAGTCAGGGCCGATTTGAGGGCACATAACAACAACAACAACAACAATACCACCAGAGCTCCCAATAATAATAATAATAAAAGTCTAGTTTACCAGGACAATAAGCTTGTTTTCTGATGGAAACTCATCTGTGACAAAATGGAAAAAAAAAAAAAGCTCAAGAACGCATGTGGAAGACCAACTTCAAAGCTTGCATTGTTATTTATACCTTTTTGACCTGGGACACAAAATTAAATCTCATACTCCTTTAGGAAATTTATGGGGTTTTTTTTTTTTTTTTTTTCCACCAGAGAAGTTTTCCAGAGTGAAAATTCAGTACCAGTTCTCCTGGAAAGAACATACTTAAATAATCAATTGTACAATAAAAATATCAATATTAATTAGACGCTTTAATTTACACTCCGTCCACTGCCCATGATCTCTATGTTCTCTTAGAAATGGATTCGTTCAAAATCTCGTTGAAACAAATCTTGGAATCATAGGGTAGATAATTATGATCACTCCTATTGCATATAAGAAAATAAAGTGCACAAGTACATACCTTGCCTGGCTGATTTTAAACCGTTTTATGTTAAATAAGTCAGACAAATCAATTTTTACTATGGCCACACCCTCCCATCATGGCTCCTGGTCACCTTCCTGGTCCTCGTGCCCTGGCAGGGAGCCCACAGGCAGGATCACAGGTTATTTTGCTCCAGCAAAATAGATAGATTTCGGTTAGCATCAGCCTCCTCTGTCAGCACCTCCACAGTCTCCCACTCCCCGGATCAGCTCGACCTTTTGATGGCATCCACCACACTCTGCATGTACAGCTCATCCTCAAATGAGGCGGCCATGGCGACGGGGATGCGATCCCAGGTGCATCGGTCACCCTGTCCCCTAGAAAGACTAGCACATGGCCTGCACCATGTACACCATGCCCTTCAGGTAGAGCAGCGTCACGTCCTGCGGTCGGTGCTCACGCAGCCCCACATCCACAGCCAGCGAGTCTCTCAGCAGCAGCTCCTCTTGTGTGGCAGAGTTCTTCTGTCCATATAGGTCAGCGCCCCCAAGCAACAAGGCATCCGGCAGAGTCCACCACCATGACCTGGTGCACGAAGGGTCCTGGCATGTTGAAGTTGAGAGTCATTGTGCTACACAACCCCCCACCCATTAGTATTTAAAGCATGGAAAAAAAGTTAACTTGACAAAATAAATATCATTAACATGACTTAACACAGACCAATAGTTTCACCCAATTAAATATTTACAATGGTTGCAAATGAATATGTTGTTGTTGTTGTTGTTGTTAAGTGCCGTCCAGTCATTTCCGACTCATAGCGACCCCATGCACAGCAGAACGAAACACTGCCCGATCTCGCACCAGCCCCACGATCCCCACGATCCCTGCTATACTTGAGCCCATCATCGCAGCCACCGTATCAATCCATCTCGTTGAAGGCCTCCCCCTCTTTCATCGACCCTCCACCCTACCAAGCATGACATCCTTCTCCAGGGAATGGTCCCTTCTTACAACATGACCAAAATAGGTGAGACGAAGTCTGGCCATTCTTGCTTCCAAGGAGCATTCTGGCTGCACTTACTCCAGGACAGATCTGTTAGTTCTTTTAGCAGCCCACGGTACTTTCAGCATTCTCCGCCAGCACCACAACTCAAAAGCATCAACTCTTCTTCGGTCTTCCTTATTCATTGTCCAGCTCTCACATGCATATGAGGCGATTGGAAATATCATGGCTTGTGTCAGGTGCACCTTAGTCCTCAGGGAGATATCCTTGCTCCTCAGCACTTGAAACAGTTCCTTCGCAGTTGACTTTCCCAATGCTACATGTCGTCTAATGTCCTGACTGCTGCTTCTGTTGGCATCGATTGTAGAACCAAGGTGAATTCTTTGACAACCTCAATGTTCTCTCCATTTATTGTGATGCTGCTCATTGGTCCAGTTGTGAGGATTTTTGTTTTCTTTATATTGAGACGTAATCCATACTGCAGACTGTATTCTTCAACCTTCATCAGTAGGTGCCTTAAGTCATCCTCACTTTCAGCAAGCAAAGTTGTATTGTCTGCATATCTCAGGTTGTTAATGATTCTTCCTCCAATCCTGATACCATATTTTTCTTCATATAGTCCAGCTTCTCGGATTATTTGCTCAGCATATAGATTGTATAAGTGTGGAGAAAGGATACAACCCTGACGCACTCCCTTTTTGATTTTAAACCATGTAGTGTCTCCTTGTTCTGTTTGAACGACAGCCTCCTGGTCAAGGTACAGATTCCTCATAAGTACTATCAAGTGCTCGGAAATTCCCATTCTTCTCAATGTTATCCATAATTTGTCATGATCCACACAATCAAATGCCTTTGCATAGTCAATAAAACAGTTTCTTAATATACTATAGTACAAATATTCTAATGCACTATTGTGATGGTTCAGGACTGGACGTTATTTCATGTGTTGTACACAGGGTCACTATGTGTTAGAGCCGACTTGACAGCAGCTTAAAACAACAATGCACTGTTAGTGCTAAATACTGATAACCTAAGGCATGGTTCCATTGTACAAAGATGACAAGAGTATTATACCTTAGGATAGTTATGAATCATGAAGTTTACAGACCTAGTATCATCGTGCTAATTTTTATTGTTTTGCACATAATATTCTTCAAAGCCTCTCCTATGTCCTTGTTCCTTATGCTGTGTATGAATGTTTCAACATGGGAGTAAGGATGGTATAGAATATTGAAAGACTTTGGTCTTGTTCTGAGGTGTGCAAGACACTGGGGGTATTGTAGATGACCATAATTGGACCAAAGAAAAGCAACATCACCCTCAGATGGGAAGATCACATGATAAAGGTTTTGTTTCTCCCTTTGGAATAATATAAACAGAATAATATAATATAAGCAGAAAACTCAAAGAAAGATGAAAGCATAGGAAGTTAGTATGAGGTGAAAGGATATGAGAACAAATGTAATTCCCATTGTTGTTGTTGTTGTTATGTGACGTCAAGTCAAACCTGACTCATAGCGACCCCTCCTTGGGTTTCCGAGGCAGTATCACTACGGAAGTAGGATTGCCCAACTTTCCTTTCGAGGAGTGGCTGGTGGGTTTGAACCGCCAGCCGTCTGGTTAGCAGGCAAGTGTCTTAGCCACTATGCTACCAGAGCTCCTTAATTCCCATTACTGACACTAATTTCTCATAAGATGAAGTGTCCTTACATAATAGCTTGAGAACTACCAGTATCTCACAGAAGAAAAGGTAGATTTCTCCTGAGCCACATCTGAGAAAATGCATGAAATATGTGGTTTGAACTAGGGAATTAATTACTCCTGGAACCCAGGGCATAATGGCCATCTGAAGGCAAACTTGAGAATTCATAATGATCACATAATTTGAGAAATTACAAATAGCCACATATTAATCATAGGCCATCAAGGTGAGCAGAATATATTCACTGGCTACAAGGGAAAAACATAAATAGGACTGGGTCCCAGAGTCAATGTATGAAATATCTCAAGTATCTGTTAAAAAGTTCTTTAGCATCCTGGGGACAGTGGTGATGAAGGTGATGTTCATGAGGGACAGCTGACAGAGCGAGAGATACATAGGGCTGCAGAAGTGGGGACTCAAAGAGAGGAGGAAGACCAACTTCATGTTTGCTCTGAAGGCAACAATGTAGATAAATGGCACAGATGAGGAAGCCAATGTGTCTATTTCCTGAGAAAAGCCCAAGGAGAGTAACACCCATCATGGACGTTTCATTTTCTTTCATGTTCTGTTCACAACTAGAGAAATGAAGAGAAATATATCAGTTTATTCTAGAGGAATATTTATCATGGAAAAATATATTGACTTGCAATAAAATTATCATTCAAAATTTTGTCCTAAATCAGACTCATTCTTGAAGATAAACAATTGTAATTTGAATTTGAATGTATTGATAATCAAGCAATAACGGTGAATAAAATGTACATTAATAAAAATTCTTACCAGCAAGTGGCTTCCTACATGCACAAATACAAGCAACTAACTCAAATGTTGAAATTTCAGCAAGATTGTCAAATAGCTACTTTAGATTGAAATTGGTAGAATCTATTGGAGCAGCTGAGTAGCTGCATTAAGGATGTGGTCTGCTTCCTGTGTATAAGGAGAAGCCTTGGGGAATGGTCTCTAGTTTATGGCACACTTTTACCCTGCATGTAGCTGAGTCATTGTTCAGCAGCCTGCCATGCTCTGTCAATCTTGGGACTTTCAATGGACTTAAATTAATGGCCTGCCATGTGGTTTGTTAACATCAGGACTGTGTCTTTTTACTTGTCAGCCTTGGGTTTGTCAGTCTCAGCAGCCAGCAGCTGTCTGAGTGAAGAAAAGCCTCTAGTTTCAGTGGGCAGGGAGTGGGAGGCAGAGCTGAAGCCCAAGATTGAGGGGCTTTCATCCAGCCCCTAGAGCCTGGCACTTCGAACTGAGACCTAAAGCCTCCAAACTGTCAGAGAGTGAACTCCTGCTTGTTCAAACCATCCCATTTGTGGTATATTCTTGTCAAAGCCACACAGAGGTAACCAAAACATTAAGAGTGTCCAGAACTGCAGTTCCAGACGATCAGTTGATCAGCAATCCTCAGTAGGGCATTTGTCAATGAAAGATCACTGTGAGGAGTCCATTAAGTGCTCCGTTACCATCCTTCCCATATCTATGGTTACTAGAGGAATTCACAATAACAGATGGGACTGTCCTCCATCACTGTACTAAGAAGATTCAGAGAATACAGAGGTTTACTATAAAGACCCAAGCAGAGCTTACCTTTACCTGATTGTTGCTTCTATAGGGAAAAATCACATGCATTTTCCAACATGTCATAAGGCTTTCCATTCGGAAGGTTGCTTTGATTTATTATCTAAACTTTCAAAAATTTGAATAAAAGCAGCTCTTTCAGCTTGGGCAATATATATGTATTATACATCACATAATCATTAATTTGCATAGAGAAAGAGAGAGAGTGAAAGAGAGAGAGAGAGAGTTCTGATGGCTCAGTGCTGAAGGCATTTGACTGCTAACCAGAAGTTGGCAGTTGAAACCAACCATCTGCTCTGTGAAAGAAAGATGGGGCAATCTACTTCCAAAAAGATTTACTGTTTTGGAAACTCAGTGGGAGTCACTATGAGTCAGAATTGGCATGATGGCAGTGGGTTTGGTTTTATGGTTTTATGTATGTGTGTGTGTGTGTGTGTGTGT
>NW_006922259.1:442896-470019 GCF_000298275.1 Orycteropus afer afer | reverse complement strand
TATATATGTCTGCCATTGAGTTGATTCTGACTCATAGCAACCCCCACTGGGTTTCCAAGGCAGTAATTCTTTATGGAAGAATATTGCCAGATCTTCCTTCCATGGAGCAGATGACGGGTTTGAACTGCCAACATTCTGCTTAGTAGTCAAATGCCTTAGGCACAATGCCACCAGAGCTCCATGTACGTACATATATAATTTCAACTTAATGTCCTCCTATTTCATCATGCTACTAACACTATAATATTAACAAGTCCTGTCAGAATCAGGACTCAGCATCTTCTCTGAAATGCTGGACTTCAATGAGATCTATGTTCTCTTGTCTTAATATATATGTGTGTGTGTGTGTGTGTATATACATATATACATACATATGTGTGTGTATATATATATATATAAAAAAACCCAGAATTGACTTGATGACAGCAGGTTTAGTTTTTGGGAGATATATATGTATGTGTAGGAGCTCTGGTGGCGTAGTCCCTAAGGCACTTGACTGCTAAACAGAAGGCTGATTGTTCAAGCCCACCAGCCACTCCTCAGAAGGAAGGTTGGGCAATCTACTTCCATAGTGATACTGCCTCGGAAACTCAAGGAGGGTAATTATGAGTCAGGTCCGACTCGATGGCATATAACAACAACAACATATGTGTGTGTGTGTGTATTGTTGTTAGGTGCTGTGGAGTTGGTCTGACTCATAGTGACCCTATGTATAACAGAACAAAACACTACCCGGTCATGTGCCATGTTCAAAACATTGCTATACCTCAGCCCATTGTTGTAGCCACTGTGTCAGTCCATCTCGTTGAGGGTCTTCCCCTTTTTCTCTGACCCTTCACTTTACCAAGCATGATATCCTTCCCCATAGAATGATATCTAATAATGATATAACAGAAATATCACAAGTGGATGGCTTAACAAACAGGAATTAATTCTCTTATAGTTTAAGAGACTAGAAGTCCAAATTCAGATCGCCAGCTCCAGGGGGTAGGTGAAGGCCCCTTGATCTTGGGCTTCAGCTCTGCCTCTTATCCTAGGCCAACTGGAGCTAGAGGTATCTCCTAACTCAGCTGCTTGCTGCTGAGGCTGATGAACCCAAGGTCAGCAGGTAAAATGGCACAATCCCAAGATCAGTCAGCAACACGATAGACCACTGGTTCGAGTCCAGGAACAATTCCAAGATTGGCAGTCAACATAGCAGGCCACTGGTTCAAGTCCAGGAACTGGAGATGAAGGTTCAGCCAAATGTAGGATCTGGATGTTCAAAAAGCTAAAGACTTTTCTGAAGGTTCCATATATACTTGAAACTGGCCACACCCCAAAGGCAAATCCCATCCACAAATTAATGTCTCACAGCAGATTCTCCATGAAGTTGATTACACCATTCAAAAGAGCTTGATCCCAGAGACTCCACTTACCAAACTGTAGGAGAGATTTGCCAGTGTCCATCCACATCCTGATCTCATGCTCCTCCTCCACCCCACTGCTTCATTCTTTCAGCAAATTGATGTCTTCACCAGTGTCAGACTCTGCAAGAATCCTTGCTTCATTGCAACTGCATATGGAAACTAGAGCAGCAGAAGTATCCTCGGGAGACTTCTATCCCTGGCCTTCAATTAGGTTTTGTCTACTTTATCAGGTTCAGGTTGAACTTTTTCAGCATTAATTTCTTAAGGATAATTCCTGCTCCTTTTACTGGTTCTTTTGAGAATATTATTTCCTTCTTCCTGCTCATTAGGAAGATGAATATTCTTTCTAATAATTATGCTGTGATAGTAGAACATGCATGATAACTCATTCATCTTAAATCCTGTGTCCAGTATTCTCATATGAATGTCAGGATCTTGCCTCTGGAAGCCCCTCTTTGGTGTCAACAGTGTTTGAGAGATTTATCTCAGAAAGGAGTTGTCATAAAAGAAATATCTCTCCTTCATATTGTGGGATGAAAAACATTTCATGTATTTCATAAACATCTAAAACAGTCACATGAAGATGTTAGCAACATTAATGTATATTCTTTGCATCAACCATGCAGGAAAATATATTTAAAATCTTAAAACATTCATGTTTTAGAAATATTCTTAATTTTCTGAAGATTAATATTCAATTTTTTATTATTTCAAATATGGCTATTCATATATTTGTTGATGACTTCTAAAATTTAGAATGATGTTCTTTTTTAAATTTTTTTTTTTCTAAACTGTTTTTGATTAAAGTTTTCAGGAAAAAAATCGTTTTCCATTCAACAATTCATACATATTTTCTTTTGTGACATTGTTTGCAATCCCCACAAAGTAACAGCACTCTTCTCACTTGCCCTCTGTTCTACCATTTCCCTTAAAACGGCTTTCCTCCACTCAAAGTTTATTAATTTTCTCTGTGGTTACCCTGTACCTTGTATTTATTTTCCTATGTTTAAAACAGTCTGTTCTAACTTATTAGTGTCTTGACTTTTTTTCCATTTGAAAGTTCTGTGATTATGTCACATATTCCCTCTTTTTGCTTTGTAGTTCCTGTTTCTTACAGATTGACATCTCTGGTTCTCTATTTTCCATCTTGTAAATGTATTTCATTTTTGAAAATTCTTTATCTGTGTTGGTTTCTGTGTGATGTTGTCCTGTGTTTTAATATTGTATTTTAGTCTGATGTTCTTGATTCTTTGTCTGAGGACTTACTTTAGCATTTCTCATAAGGTTAGTTTTGTTTTCACAAATTCCCTTAACTTCTGTTTATCTGCAAGTGTCCTAATTTCACCATTGTATTTGAAGGGCAGTTTTACTGGATATATAATTCTTGATTGATAGGTTTTTTTTATTTTTTTTTGTTCTTTTCTTTCAGGATTTTACATGTATCATCCATTGCCTGCATGGTTTCTGCCAAGAAATCAGAGTTTGGTCTTACCGGTTCCCCTTTATAGATAACATTTCATTTCATCTAAGTTGCTCTCAGGATTCTTTCCTTGTCTTTGGTCTTTGAAAGTTTGATTATAATATGTCTTGATGATTTTTGTTTTCTTTTGGGTCGTCTCTTGTATTTATTAAGCTTCTTGGAATGAGTTCTTCTCCTCTTTCATGATATAAGGTAAGTTTACCCCAGCAAATCTTCAACTGTTCTCTCTCTCTCTCTCTTTTTCTGTCTGCTCCTGTTTAGGAAATCAGATCATGTGTAATTTTTTTTCCCTTGATAGTGTTTCACATAATTCTTCACTTTCTTCATTCTTTTTTTCTGATATTTCCTCAAACAAATTGTTGTCAAGGACTTTGTCCTCTAACTTGCTGATGATTTCTTCCAGTCACTCAAATATACTTGATTACCCTTCAATGTATTATCTATTTTTGAGACTTAATTTTAGTCTTCTGGATTTCTATTTGCTGTTTATATGGTTTCTAATTGTCTATTTATTTTATCATTTTTTCTTGTATTTTTTTCCTGAATTCTACTAGAATATAAATATGATTTCCTTGATTTTGCTTGTGGTTTCATTGATCTCTTGGAGAGTCCTATATATAAGATTTTTCAATTCCTTATCAAGCAGTTCCATTACCACTTCCTCCTCAGGAAGTTGTCCTATTTCTTTATTTTTGTGAATTTCTTGAGCCATGTTTCTTTGTTTGTTTTGAAGTTGTCTGTTGTCTCCAAGACATTGTGGTGTTATTGTATTTGTTGATTGCATGTTGGTTTGTTTCACCCTGGTTATTTTGTTTTGTTTGATTTGCATATATCCAGGTAGCTGCAGTGGGCATACTACACTGGTCACTAATTTGGCAGCACTAGGGACCTCACCATTTGCTTCTGAGTGGATGGGGTAATTTGGGGGAGGATGGATATGGGTCTTTGTATACCAGTCATATAGAGTAGCTATGTGCATGCTGAGCAAGTATTGTCCACCAACTGTTGTTGATCCAGTAGTGCAGGAGTAGGTGGTGGTGATTGCCCATTGGGTGGGGTAGTAAGTGGCAGGTGTGCTGGGTGTGGCTGACTAATGGTAACAAAATGTGTATCCCCCACTGGATGGGGCAAAAAGAAAAAAAAAAATAGGAAACAAAAAAAAGAGTAAACATAAAGAAAGAAGAGGAATAAAATACCAAATAAGTAAATAACTTGTATAAGAAAAAAAACAAAGATAAAGAAAAAGAAGGGGAGAAGGGAAAAAGAGAAAACAAGCACAGCATAGCAGTGGGGAAGTTTATTTCTAACTATGAAAGTTGTGGTTTTCAAAGGAATGAGCACTAACTGCAGATGTGGTGTGTGAGTGGTCTGTGATCCATTGGAGCACATGTAAATTGCTGGGAAGCTGTATGGTATTAAGTGTGAGCATCCATTGCCAACCATGGAAGTAGTGGGCATGGGGCACATAACTTGTGGGAGCAAGTACTGCCAACCTTGGATTCAGCTGGTATGTCTTGGTTCTCTAGGGCTTCTATAACAGAAATACCACAAATGGATGGCTTTACAAGAGGAATTTATTCTCTTACCGTTTGGGGGGTTAAAAGTCCAAATACAGAATGCTGGCTCTAGGAGCTGGGTCAGCTTTGTCTCTTATTCCTGGCCCACTGAAGCTAAAAATGCCTCCTAAGTCAGGCAGATTCTGGCTGCTGAGGCTAAAATGGCACAATCCCAAGATCAGCAAGCAACAGGTGGGGCACTGGTTCAAGCTCAGGCCCGGAGATGAAGACTCAGCAAAATGCAGGATCTAAATGTACCAAAGCTAGAGTCATTTCTCAAAACTTCTCCTTATAAACTGGAAGCAGACCACACTCTGAAGGTAACTACTTACTTGCTCAAGGAAGATTCCACCATAGTGGTGCTCACAGTCTCATCATTGGGAATGACCACAGCCAGCTGGCCAGCCACTCAAAACTACAGCCTAACCAAGTTGGTCACACAATCTCAACCATCATACTGTGTGTTGTGTATGATCTGTGGGAGCTCATGTCCCAGCTGGTAAGGGTGTGGAAAGGTATGGGCCGAGGGAATGGGAAAATGGTGGTCCAGATGAATAAGGTGCGTGAGGAGAAGCAGCAGGAGACATCATTGGCTGCTGTGTGTGTGTGTGTGTAGAGGGAGAGTGTCACTGGGAAGGTGTGAGAGAAAGGCAAAAGAAGGGACTTCTCTGGTTGCTATTCATCAGTGTGGGCACCAGTTCACTCCTACGTGAGGGCAGTCAGTTATCTTGTTTCTCCCCTGACTCAAATAAGGAGATTAGGATGTGCATCCAGAGTCCAGCATCTCTTCACAGGCCCTCTTCTCCACCCCTAACCCAAATGACCGGGTGGTTCTATTCCTGTTCACTGAATTCCTCCCTACTCTGTAGTTACTTGTCTCTGGAATTCTTTCCTGTACTTTCCTCTTTAGATCTAGATACTCTTCTTTTCATCTTGCTTCATTCTGAATGTTTACTTTTTGTCTGTGCTTTATTGGAGATTTTATGAAGTTGCCTTTTCCAATCCAAGTATGTTGCTTGCTACTTCCCAAAATGACCACACTGTGCCAGGGCCAGGCCAGCTGGCGGGATGCCTCCACTCCTTATCTCTCTTCCATCTCTGCTTTCATTGTTTCTTTTTCCAATCAGTGTTTAATGGGTTTTTTTTGTTGTTGGTTTTTTTTTTAATGTTTTAATTTGACTTCAGAGTTCTGGGATTATCATCTGTATCTTTTTATCTTGGTTTCTCAGATCCTTGTTGTAGAGAGACTATATGTAACATCACACTAGTATGCCATCTTGTCCTCCACTGTCCATCCTTTTTTATCACTGGATAGTATCATGTTAAAATGTACCATGATTTGTTTAAGCATTTATCTGTTGAATGATATCTGAGTATTTTCAGGTTTTTGACAGTTGTGTATAAAGCTTCTGTGGACACTTATTTACAAGTTTTTTGTATGTGAACATAAGCTAACATTTCTCTCAGATAAATTCCTAAGATTATAACCAAGATTATAATTGCTTAGTTGTATCTTAGTTACATACTTGGTTTTAAAAAAAAAAGTGTCAAACTCTTTTCCAGAGCAGTTGTGTCATTTGAAAAACCCTAAAATAATATACAAAGTATCCAGATTCTCTGAATTCTCTGCATCCCCATCGATATTGATGCGGTTCCCATTATTTAAATATTAGCTATTACAGTAAGTATGTAGTAATATCTCATTTTAAAAATAATTTCCCTAGTAACAAGTGATGGTAAACATCTTTTCACATAGTTATTATGCATTTTTACAGTAAAATATCTGTTTATGCATTTTGCTCATTTTTCTAACTGGATTTTTTAATGTTAAAATTTTGGAGGTTTTTTTTAATTTTCATTCTTGATATTATTCCTTTGCTGGATGTGATTTGCAATATTTCTCCCACCTGTGTTTTAAAAGTTGACATATGGATGTTATTTTGGTGAATGCCTTCTTTTTAATCATCATCACTAAAGATGATAAAAACAATCATTTTCATGTAGAAAAGACATAAATACAAAATTATTGGCTTTCCCAATAGATATTATGCTATCATTCAAATAAGAATAGCATCTGGAGATTATGACCATTTAAAGCAAGCCCTATCAATGCCCTCATAAAATATATGTGCCAGATTGTGAAAATTAATTCTATACATATTTAAGGAACTACCATATTGGTTAAATTTTTTGGATTCACAAAGTCCAGACAACAATCACTGTAAAATAAAAAGAAAAAGAAAGTCACAGCACTTCTACTATCTTTTCATAGAAAAAAAAAAAAAAAGGCACAGTGCTTGAAATTATTTAGATTTTGGTGACATCATATACCTTTCTTGAGACTATTACTCAAGAAGGAGCTTTGGTAGCGTAGTGTCTAAGGCATTTGACTGCTAACCAGAAGGCTGGCTGTTCAAATCCACCAGCCATTCCTCAGAAGGAAGGTTAGGCAATCTACCTCCATAGTGATACCGCCTCAGAAACCCAAGAAGGGGTCACTATGAGTCGGGTCTGACTCGGTGGCACATAACAACAACAACAACAAGAACCTGTTTATCATAAGATTTGGCAATCTGCCAAATTTTAATGAGGAGTAGAGTATACAGGCTTTGATTCTGGCCTGTGTTGCTAGGAAAGCTGTCCTACCCTTGGGCTAAGGAATCCAGAAAATCCTGTGGTGTTAGAGTGTCCATAAAAATGAGGATGCTTTGTAAAATCTCTAGAAGTGTCACAATGCAAACACAAGGTGATGTTGTCTGTGGCTGAGAATCACTTGCTCTTGGAAAAGTAGTGCTATTAGGTCCCAGTAGTCTCTGAGCACCTGAACAGGGGTAGTAAAATGTTCGTATGAAAGAAGCCACCTCTTGCAGGCTAGATTTTCACACTCACAAAGTCAAACAACCAAGCTGCCCAGATAGCATTGCATGGCAAGATTGCAGTGATATATGCAGAAATAAACCTAAGCAAGCCCATAGGCACTAGAAAGTAACTGAAGTAGATGGCTGTGGTTCCCAAAGCACATGCAAAGCACATCCCAGTAATCCACCACTATGGTCTTACAGGCTGATACCTGTGGCCAATTGACCAAGGAAAACAACTTGACCTCGTTCAAGGATGGATTGACTTAAGTTGAAGGTACAAGTCAAAAAGTAGACATAGACTTTTGTTGCACACACACACAGGTTTTTTTCATAAGTGACCCTGTGAGACAGTTATGAGGGTAAATGTACTTATTTTCAAACAACTCAGGATTTCAAACACAATTTGTGGTCAGCCTAATTAGAGAAGTAACATACTGATAGCAAGATGTCCATTGTGAGTAGACCTTCCTAAATGTGCACTGAGCTGGAATTTTTCCATTTATCATGGAGTATAAATTGGAAAGAAAGAAAATTTAAATGAAAAAATGTCATTCTTAATTTTATACCCCCAAATTCTTATATTTATAGATATAATCTATAAAAAAATTACTTTCTCTCTAATCTAATTATTACTCATAAAGGCCACTGGTACGGAAATAATTTCAAGTGAGAAGCTTGCAGAGTATAGCAGTTTGCTATTTCTTCTACAAAGAGATTTAATTCTACTAGTTCACTTTAAATAAATACTGACAACTCAAACTCACTGCCATCAAGTCAATTCTGACTCATATCAACTACCACTGGGTTTCTAAGGCTAATCATCCTCCCACAGAGTTTGAACCACAGGTTTGGGTTTGAACCACAGACCTTCTGGTTAGGAGCTAAATATCTTACCCACTATGCCACCAGAGCTCCTTTTAAACAAGTATGGGATATGAAATTTTGGATATGAACAAAAAGGTGATAATATAGTTGAGCTGGACAGTATGCTTCTTTTCTGATAGAAATGTCATCTGTGGCACAAATCAAAAAAAGTCCTGGAATTCATCTGAGAAGACCAATCTCTAAGCTAGCAGCATTTCCAGTTCTGTCTTTTAGTCTGGAACACCAAATTAAATCTCAGATTTCTTTAGAAAACAATGGGATTTTTCTATTAAACAAGGAAGAATATTCAGAATGAAAATTCACTGTCAATATTCCTGAAATAAACACAGTTGAAGAATCCAATTGCAGAATAAGAACATCAATGTTCATTTGAAGTTTTAATTCAATCTCTATCCATTGCCATGTTATCCTTATAATTGATTCTTGTCAAATCTAACTGAAGTAAATATTCTAGGAGTCAGTGAGTCAGTAAATTTGAGAATTCTGATTCTTAGATAGGAAATATAAATACAGAAATTTGTAATAGATTTATTTTGTCTGACTGGATTTATTCCCAATTTATGTTAAAGTCAGGCAAAACATTTTTATATCCCAGTGGCGTAGTGCCTAAGGCATTTGACTGCTAACCAGAAGGCTGATGGTTCAAAACCACCAGCCACTCCTGGGAAGGAAGGTTGGGCAATCTACTTCTATAGTGATACTGCCTTGGAAACCCAAGGAGGGGTTTCTATGAGTCAGATCTGACTCAACAGCAGTGGGTTTGAGTTTTAGTTTGTCAGTGAATATTTTAAAGATATAGAGATAAAGTTAGCTTTACCAACTATAAATCATTACAATGACTAAAATGAACCTAATTAAAATTTAAAATAATCATAAATATTTTCATAATATATGATTTCCTGACATACCATGACTATTGAAAATTGATAATGTGAGGCATGTGTTCCATTGTACATAGGTGTCTTAGTTCTCTAGTCCTGCCCTAACAGAAATACCACAAGTGGATGGCTTTAACAAACAGAAAGTTATTCTCTTACAGTTTAAGATGCTAGAAGTCAAAGTTCAGAGTGTTGGCTCTAAGGGAAGATTTTCTCTTGCTCTGTGTCTCTTGTTCCTAGGAGGATCCCAGCCCAGGGACCAAGGTTCCAAAGGACATGTTCTACCGCTAGCTCCTTTTTTTGATGATAGTTGGTCTCCCTTCTCTGATCCCTTCTCTCCCCTTTTATCTCTTGTAAAATAAAAGGTGTTGCAGACCACATCCCAAGGAAGCTCATCAGGGCTGTGATGGGCCTAAGGATGTTGCAACCCACCCTTTAATTGTCACAGCGTGCTGTGTAATAAATTTTACCATTAAGTTTTACAGAAGAAGAAGCCAAAGATTTATTTCAAGGAACATGCCTAAATCCACATTGCTAAGAAGTTATGGAGCCAGAATTTAATCTGCCTTTGTTTGATTGTGCACCTTCCACACCATCAGGCAGCCTGCAGGATGCACAGGGTCCGTAGGGGATTATCTAAGATCGAGATCTGGTCAGTGTCATGAATGTCAGCACTAAGGAGGAGAGTTTTAACACAGTAAGCATTGGAGAGTCACTGCATATCTTGATGGAGTCATGTGGTGAAATAATCAGAATGCAAATTATAGAAGCTCATTCAGCAATTTCTGAACACATTGGCTTGTAAAA
Source organism: Orycteropus afer afer (assembly GCF_000298275.1). Lineage (NCBI taxonomy): Eukaryota > Metazoa > Chordata > Mammalia > Tubulidentata > Orycteropodidae > Orycteropus > Orycteropus afer. The sequence continues at coordinate 460,143 of NW_006922259.1, read as the reverse complement.
TAAAATGTACATCATTCTCAACCCCATCTTGCTAAACCATACATGCAGGAACAAATGATCTCTACATTCTCACTTCCAGCTGCTCTCCTTATCTAAAACAAATAGAAATGAGGAGAATTTTCATAGCCTTGATATAAGGAAAGATCAATTTCCTTAGTAATAAAATTCTGTCTGGCTTATTATAATCATCCCTTTAGCTTGAGGTCATCTTCCAGATTCTTTGTTCACTGTGTCTTATTCACTGACAGACGATACGACTTTTCTACTTTCAGGTAAGTGCTTCAGGGTCAATAGATGCATTTTCATCTTTTCATGTTACTTGCATACTGCCTCTGTAGTTTCAAAATCCAGGACTGGCCAAGGAGCAGGACGCATGAAATAGAAAATCCCCAACTGTTTGTAAGCTTTTGACTGAGAACTCTCAGTTACCTTAAGCTTTGTATATCAGATTCAACTTTCCCAAGAACAATTCCTACAGAATAAACATCAGTTCTCTTTACTGGTGATTTTGAGAAATATAACTCTTTGTAATTTACTTCCTTCTCTCTTTCTTTTCATCTCAAATGTTTTCCCAGTGCTTCCATCCTGCATGTCAGAATTCTGTATCTGGAAACATTTTATACAGTGTCTAAGAGATTAAAATTAAACTTTGCAGGAATTTGAAATTAGAGGAATCTCCAGTAATATTGAAGAAGATATCCTTATCATGTATATTTAAAGGGGAAACTTTGTACATCTGAACAAAATTAATTCTAAAATAATAACATGTGTGTCTATGCTACCAAGCAGAATGTTTGCAGCATGATGGTTATCTGGAATTTTATTATTATTATTATTGAGGTGAAATTCATATTAACCACTTTAAATGTACAAGAAGTGGCATTTATCAATGCTGTGCAACTACTATCTTTATCTCAGTCTAAAAACTTTTACCATACAAAAAGAAATGCTATACCCATAAAGCTGTCCTATCTCATTCACCCTTTCACCCAAGTCTCTGACAATCATTAATACTTTACCTACTGTGCATATGTTACACAAAAGAAATCATATATGACATTTTACATCAGGCATATTTCAATTAGCATCATGTTTTTGAGGTTTATCCATGTTGTAGCATTTTTATGGTCATTTTATGGTTGGATTAGGAGCTCTGGTAGCATAGTGCCTAAGGCAATTGACTGCTAACCAGAAGGCTGGCGGTTCCAACCCACCAGCCACTCCTCAGAAGTAAGATGGGGCAATCTACTTCCGTAGTGATACTGCCTTGGAAACCCAAAGAGGGGTCGCTATGAGTCGGGTCCAACTCAACAGCACATAACAACAACCACAATGTTGCATTGTGTGAATGTATCACATTTTGCTCATCCATTTATCAGCTAATGGACATTTGAAGTGTTTTCACCTTCTGGTTATTGTAAATAGTGCTGATGTGAATATTCTTGTGCTAGTATTTATATGATGACATGTTTTCAATTCTTTGTATATACGTAAGGGTGCAATTTCTATGTCATATTGTGATATATGATAATGTTTTAAGGAACCACTAAGCTATTTTCACAGCACCTAAATAACTTTAAATCCCCACCAGCAATGTACAGAGTTCCAATTTCTTTACATCCTTGCCAATACATTTTTTTTGTTTTGTTTTGTTTTTAAGTTGCAATCATCTATCTTTCAGTACATTGCACTACAGTGGCTTATGCATTGCTGTGATGTGACAGCTATGCTACTGGTATGTCAGATAACAGCAGGGTCACCCACATGGAGCATTGTTGCCACAAAACCATTTACTTCTTCATCAGCCAGTTCTCTCTCATGGGCCTTGTGTTAGACTGGGTTCTCTAGAGAAGCTAAACCAGTAAAGCTTATATATATAGCTAAAGAAATTTATCTTAGGAAAATGGCTCACACTGTTATAGAGGCTGGCAAGTCCCACGTTTCCAGATCAAATATCAAGCTGGAGGTTTTTCCTGACTCAGGCAGTTGCTGGGGCTGACGAGCTCAAGATTGGCAGGCAGTATAACAGCTGTTGACTTCAGCAGAGGGTGAATCCAAGATCATCAGGCAAAATCGTGGATTGTCACTGGGCAGTTTTAGGCAGCACAACAAGGTAGAGATCCACAGAAGGTTCCTGAATTTTCCCAGGATGTCCATATACATATTGGGAGCAGGTCACACCCTTAAGGAAACTCCCTTTCAACTAATTGGCTGCTCAAAGCATATACACCAGATTTCATCATGGGAATATTTTGCATATTAAGTTGGATCATCTTTCTTTGGAATGGACACAAATATTGATCTCTTACAGTGGTTTGCCAGATAGCTCGCCAAACCTCTTGGTGTAATAAATGATTCAGTACCAACAGAACTAAATCTGTCTGTTGAAACATCTCAAAGGGAATTCTGTCAATTCCTGGGGCCTTGATTTTCATCACTTCCTTCAGGGCAGCTTGAATTTCTTCCTTGAGTACAAGGGTTTTCTATCATATGCTACTTCCTGAAGCAGTTGAACATCGAACAGTTCTTTGTGATACAATGACTCTGTATTCTTTCCATCTTTTGATTCTTTCTGCGTCATTAAGTAGTTTGGCAATTGAATCCTTCAGTATTGCAACTCAAGGTTGAATTTTTCTTCAAGGCTTGAGAAATATCAAATGTGTCCATCCCTTTTGTTTTTCTAATTCCAGATCTTTGCACATTTCATTATAATACTTTACTTTGTCTTCTTGAGTGACACTTTGGAATCTTCTGTTAAGCTCTTTTATTTTAACATTCCTCCATTTGCTTCAGCTACTCTACATTCAATCTACATTCAAGATCAAGATTCAGAGTCTAATCTGACATCCATTTTTGTCTTTTCTCCCTTTCCTGTCTTTTAAATGATGTTTTGCTTTTTTCATATATTATGTTCTTGATGTCATTCTGTAACTCATCTGGTCTTTGATCATTATTTTTCAGTGATTCAAATCTATTCTACAGATGGTCTCTAAATTCAGGTGGGATACAATCAAGGTTGAATTTTGGCTCTCATGAACTTGTTTTAATTTTCTTCAGCTTCAACTTGAACTTTATATGAGCAATTGATGGTCTGTTCCACAGTCAGCTCCTGGCCTTATTTTGACTGATAATAATGAGCTTCTCCATCACCTTTTTTCCACAGATTTAGTCTATCGATTCCTGTGTATTACATTTAGTGAGGTCTACATGTGTAGCCTTCATTTATGCTGTTATAAAAAAGGTGTTTGCAATGAATAAGTCATTGGTCTTGCAAAATTCTATCATGTGATCTCCAGCATCATTTCTACCACCAAGGCCATATTTTCCAACTATCAATTGTTGTACTTGTTTCCAAATTTTGCATTCCATGTATAATGTTAGGACTTGAAAATACTTAAAATCCACTCTCCACACAAACACACATACTGTTGAGTATTTTTATATCTATCCTTAAAAACAATTAATAGATATACTTCCAAAAGAAATCATACTCACTGCCATTAAGTCAATTCCAATTCATGGTGAATTTGAGTTTCTGAAGCAGTATCTCTATGGAAGTAGATTGCCCAGTCTTTCTTCCAAGGAGTGTTAGTGAGTTTGAACTTCCAGCCTTCTGGTTAGCAGTCAAATGCCTTAGGTACTATACCACCAGAGCTCCTGTAATAGATGTACTTACTTATTATTGCTTTTATAATAAATATTATTGTAACTTTTCCCGCATATCTATCACTTCCTTTGTTTTTCATACCTTCTTATTTCATTTACCTTTTAACTGAGAGTATCTGCTGTCAAGTTCTCTTAATTTTAGTTTGCCTGACTATATTCTTTATTTTTTTAAATATATTTTCACTGTTTAAAAATTTTAGATTATAAGAGACTTAAATTTGTTTTTTCTTTTATCTCAAAACAAAGGGCAGTGTTCCATCAATCACATGAAGATTAGCCTATGGTTGATTTTTTTGTTCTCCTCTTTCTTCTTCTCTTTGTCATCTTCATTGTAACTAGCCTACATTGAGTATTTTTGTTTGTTTGTATTTTAGAATCAGAATAGTTTCTATATGCATATCGAATAACTGGTCAAAATAAAACTTCTGTTTCAATTCTTTGAGTTTTAATCATATTTTTAATGGGCTTTTGTGTCATAAGTGGCATCTGAAAAAAAATATAGCCAAGTACATTTTTGATGAAAGATCAAGTACAGTACTGTGGTTGTTAAGGTTGTGTGTAAACTTGACTGGGCCTGGTTTTGAGTGAATGTGCAGCTGAATGTATTTACTAGCCATGATGAGACTGGTAATCAACTCCATGGTGAAATCTACTGTGAGCCTTAGAGATGTGGTCTTCCAGTATACAAGAAGCTTTGAGTAAGATTGCTAGCTTCTTGGTACATCTGGATCCTTCATGTAGCCAAGGCTTCATGCAACAGTCTGTCATATTTCCTAGTGATTTTGAGATTTGCACTAGCAGGCTTCCATGTTGTTTGATAATGTTAGGACTGTGCCATTTTATTTGTCGACATTGAGTTTGTCAGCTTTAGTAGCCACCAGCTGCCTGAGTTAAGCCTCCAGCTTCAGTGGGCTGGGAGCAAGAAACAGATCTGAAGCTCGGGGTCTAGCGGCTTTTACCCAGTCCCTAGAGCTGGCACTTTGAACAAGGACTTCTAGCTTCCTAAACTGTAAGAGAATAAATAACTCTTTGTTAAACCATACATTTGTGGTATCTCTGTTAAAGTGGCACTAAAGCATGAAAACAAAATTTGGTACCAGGAGAGTGAGGTATTGCTCTAACAGATACTTAAAATGTGGAAACAGGAATGGAGTGTGTCCTTGACCTGAGATCCCTGTGCTAAGCCCCTAGCAGAGAGACCTTGGACGAAAGGTGGCAGCAGCAGAGACTGGAAACTGGCATGAGACAGTGATGGCATCACCAGCCCACACAGCGGGAAAGCTGAATGTCTTTTGGGCAGGAAGATTCCTGGTGGAGTGGGTTGCCTTCAGACATTAATTGATAGAAGCTGAGAGACCAAGCAAACAGGAAGCAGAGCTGTCTCAGCCTCAAAGGGTAGGACCATGGCCTCTGGGGGTGGAACCACCACAGCCTCCTAGGTTTCAAAGAGTCAGGACTTCACCAAATTTGTCTGGAGTTGAAGCTGCTGTTCTAGCCTCCTAAACTGTAAGGGAATAAAATCCCTGTTTGTTAAAGCCATACATCGATTTTTTTTTTTTTTTTATGTTAGAGTAGCACTAGATAACAAAAATAAGGACCAAGGAGGGCCCCTTGTGCCCAGCGTTCCCTCACCATGGCTGGGAAATTTGGTGAGTCTCTCCCAGGTCTGAGGTCCACACTTTTGTGTTGAACTTTCTGGGCTTGTATCTGACTAGTTTGGGATGTCTTTTCTCCTTGGTAAGTCACCTTTTGCTATGTCTGTTTCAGGAAATGGTTTCCTACCAGCTTGTGATAGGGTGAGTTCTCTAGAGAAGCAAAACCAGTAAAGCTTATAGAGAAAGAGAGAGAGAAATTTATCTTAGGAAAATAAGATAGAAGCTGGCAAGTCCCAAGTTCTTGGATCAAACGTCAAGCTGGAGGTTTTTCCTGACTCACACAGCTTCAGGGGATAATGAGCTCAAGGTTGGCAGGCAGTATACCAGCTGTTGACTCCATCGAATGACGAATCCAATATCAACAGGCCAAATGGTGGATTCTTTACTTACAGATAGTTGTAGGCAGCACAACAGGATCATGATCCACAGAAGGGTGTCTCATTTTCTCAGGATGTCCATAAATATATTGGAAGCAGGCCACACCCTAGGGAAACTCCTTTTCAATGGATTGGCTGCTCAAAACATATACATCCGATCTCATCATGGGAATAACCCATATCACATCTGCTTAAACCATTCAGAATCATGGTCCAGCCAAGTTGACACACAACTGCAACTATCACACTGCTCTTTTTCTTCCTACCTCAGGAATTTCTGTTTGTGCTTTGGGTAGTTAGTTCCCATTTGCTTTATTGGAATACTCTCTTTGAACTGGTCCGAAAGGAAGTTGTACTAGGTCTCAGAAAGAAAGTTGTACTGGGTCTGACAGAGACCTCAGGTAATGTTTATCTGAATATCCTCCCTGGACTAGGTCTAAGGGGAAATTAAACTGTCCAACAGGTAGCTATTATTTATTTATTTGTTTGTTTGTTTTTTTGTTTTTAACGGGGTTAGCCTTATTTTAAACAGCTTAAAATTACAATAGCTACTTGGTGTTTTTTCTCATTTTGTATTGTGCTGTTGTGGTTTTTAAGTTTGTGTGTCAACTTGGCCGGGCCTGATTGAGTGGCTGGGCAGCTCAATGTAGTATTCCCCATGATGAGACAGGTAATCAACTCCATGGTGGAATCTACTGTGAGCAGCTGAGTAACTGCCTTAGGGATATGGCCTGCTTCCTGTATATAAAGAGAAGTCTTGAAGAATGGTCTCTAGCTTATGGGATTCTTGAGCCCTGAATGTAGCTGAGTTGTTCAGGAGCCTGCCATGCTCTGCCGATCTTGGGACTTTTAATGGACTTGAATTAATGGCTGGCCATGTGGTTTGGTAACATCAGGACTGTACCTTTTTACTTGCCAACCTTGGGCTTGTCAGCCTCAGCAGCCAGCACCTGAGTGAAGAAAAGCCCCCAGCTTCAGTTGGCTGGGAGCAGTAAGCAGAGCTGAAGGCCAAAGTTGAGGGCCTTTCACCCAGTCCCTAGACCCTGGCACTTTGAAGTCAGACTTAAAGGCTCCAAATTGTAATAATGAGCTCCTGTTTGTTAAATCTATCCCATTGGTGGTATATTCTTGTCAGGGCAGTAGTACTAGGGAACCAGAACAGTTGTTTTAAGAGTGTCATTCTTTTGTGAATTGTCATAAAAAGGAAAATCATAAGCTAAAACACAGGCATAGACACTGTAAGCTGACCCAGCAGACTGGAGAATTTATTGTGATTCTCACCAAAAATGGCATCCACGTGGACAAATTTTGAGGTCAACCACCAATAAAACTATCTCAAGAGCTTTGGTTATGATGAAGAGAAAGCACTCAGTCTGGTATTTTTTCTTTTTCTTTCCTGCATGCTGTCAGGCTGGCAGAGGCTGATTTTCTAGGTATTCATGAGGCCATTTTAAGTCTCGGCTCTCTTCTGTTCCAAGAAGAAACTGCTCCAGTATCTATTCTGAGGAATTTTTTTTTTAATATATAAATGTCCACTTTCTTTGGAAAGTGCACTGAAAAAAGGGTGAATTATTTACTTTGATTGGTATAGCATGGTCTCAAACAGACAAAATTATCCTAAATTATTTCTCTAAAAGATTCTTTAAGGTGTGCAGAATAGATAGTTATGAAAATGTAATATTTTTCTACCTCCAGATGTTATTATCAAATTATAATATTCCTTGGTGAACTTTATTCCGGTTGATTTAGAGTTAAATAAGTGCTTTATAAATTGAATATTGCTATAAGTGTCTAAAATTAAAGAATTTAAACCTCAAATATTGTTTATGTTAGCAAAAGACATATGAGAGCAACTAAGTGAACTGCCAACAAGCACAGTGCAGCCATGTTGAATTATGGTAAGCGGCATATTGATCTGAACAGGAATCAGATAATTCACTAAATTGCCCAAGACTGCACTAGCACCCCATCAGTACTCAGGTGACCCAGAGAAGTGTGACAACACCCTTTACCTTGCACAACCTCTCAGTGAGTGAGAGGTGCAGAACCTTTTTAAAAATTGAAGTTCACATCATTTAGGCAGATCCTTGAAGAAACAAGAGTAGTTTAATAGTTTGTGTTTAACAAAACACCATTTTTTTTTCCTGAGTTAACATTGTTGAGTATAATATAAGCATACATTTTTTCTACTTCAGTATGCTTTTGCTAACCTAAAGAAGTTTACTGATAGAATTATCTAGTCTTACTTTTACTATATATTTAGGACCATGGAATATATAAATTTATGCTTAATCATATTGAATCATAATTCTGAAAACTTTATCTTTACAGTAATTATGTTGTATAATACATGGGCTTAAATATTATATAATTTCCAAGTAAAGGATAAAGCAGTAGATCAAATACCTATGAGAAGAAGAAGCTAAACAAAAACAGTGAACACAGAGAAGTGAACTGCCAACAAGCACAGTGCAGCCATGTTGAATTATGGTAAGCAGCATATTGATCTGAACAGGAAACAGATAATTTGCTAAATTGCCCAGGACTGCACTAGCACCCACATCAGCACTCAGGTGACCCTGAGAAGTGTGACAACACCCTTTACCTTGCACAACCTCTCAGTGAGTGAGAGGTGCAGTCCCCCCAGTGCATACCCACAAGTCAGGCAGTCAAACTCCACCTCCACAGCCAGTGCCCTGCTGTTGTTTTTGTTTATTTGTTTGTTTGTTTTCTTTATCTTTCTTCTCAGTTCTTCTTTCTCACTCTCTTTCTTTTTTTTTTCTTTTCCTTTGTTTCCTTGCTCTTTCTTTGCCCATTTATGAATTTTTATTGGATTCTGCAGAGCAGTGCCTCTTCCCCATTTACCAAATAATTACCAGCTCCCATGGCCTCACCTCCCTAGTCAGAGATGTGTACTCCTATAGTATGAATCCTCCGTTCCCATGCAGTAACATTTGATGACTGTCACTTCACCAGTACTGTGCTGATTTTTTTTTCTTTTTCCTTCTTATTTTTTCTCTCTTCACCCTTGTTTTTCTCTTTTTCCTTTTCTTGATTATTTCTTTTCCTTCATCCCAATTTGACCAGCTTCCACCCCATAGTCAGCAACACCCAGTGCCATGCCTCCATGGACAGCATTACATACTACCACAGAGTTAGCTATCCATTTCCATAACAACTGTATTTGGCAGCTAAAAGTTTTTCTTTCTTTCTTTCTTTCTTTATTTCCTTCCTCCCTTCCTCCCTTTCTCCCTTCCTTCCTTCCTCCCTGTCTCCCTCCCTTCCTTCTTTCTTTCTCTCTCTCTCTTTTTCTTTTCTTCTTATTCTTTGCTATTCTTCCTTTTTATTTATTTTCATTTCTTTCTATTTCTTCTTATTCTCCCCTTTTTATTTTTTCTTCTTTTTTATGATCTTGCTAAGCAGGTTCCCCAAGCCCTGCCAACAGTGTGTTCCACAGTGGCTGCCCATGACTCTCAGCTTTCAGAAGCACACTCCCATGGAGCAAGCATCATATTTTTGCAGCTGTCCTCTTGGCAGTCAGCTCTTCCACAAGCACTGTGCTCCATTTCTATTGTGTTTGTTTTCATCTTCTTTTTCATTTTCAATTGGCTCTTTTTCTTTTCTTTTCTTTTCTTTTTTTTTTTTTTTTTTTTTCAGGTGTCTACCCTTAAAGCTAGGAGCTCTGGTAGCATAGTGGCTAAAGCACTTGACTGCTAACCAGAAGGCTGGCGGTTCAAACCCACCAGCCACTCCTCGGAAGGAAGGTTGGGCAATCCTACTTCCGTAGTGATACTGCCTCGGAAACCCAAGGAGGGGTCGCTATGAGTCGGGGCCGACTCGACGGCACATAACAACAACAACAACAACAACCCTTAAAGCTACTTTTGTTTTCTCTTTTTTCTTTCTCTTCCTTCCTTCCTTTTTCATTTCTATCTTTCCCTAGAAGTCATGTGTTAATGACCCTACTCAGCCATACCCACCACACCAGCCACTCCTCCCACTAGGCAAATGCCATTACCCATTCAGCACCAATAGACTGATGACAGATGGAATCAACAATCACACAGCCTGACCTAAAATGTTTTGCACAATCAATGATTGCAGACTCTTGCCATACCCTCACCAAGTTATCTAAATCCATCCAGAGACAAGTGGTGAGTAACTCAGAGAACCAAACTAGTGACTTGAGTAAATCACCTTCCTTGTTCTCAGGATATATTAAAACAAAACAAAACATAAAAATCAGGGTTAATCAAACCAACTTATTATCAGCGAATTAATACAATACCACCACAATGTTGCGGAAACAATGAGCAAATTCAAGTCACACAAATATAGAAGAAAATATGGCTCAAACCAATGACTAAAAGACAGTGACAGTAAATCTTCTGGAGGAAGAAATGCTATTGGAACAGCCTGATAAGAAATTCAAAAGAATTATATTTAGGGATCTTCAATGGACTGAGAGAAAGTTTGAAGAAACTACAGACAAAAGAAAACACAGATAAAACTCTAAAAAAAACTAAAAATGCAAATAATTCAAGAAAAAAATGACAAAATAAATGGAAAGTTAGAAACCAAACAGAAACAACAAGCAGAAATCCAGATGATGAATACTAAAATTTCTGAACTAGACAATGCAATGAAAGAAAAAAGGAATAAAATTGAACTGATAGAAGACATGATTAGAAACATCAAAGACAAATCCCTTCATACTCATCTGTTAGTGGAAAAACAATGAAGAATGGTGAAGAATTATGTGGGGCACCATCAAGAGGAATAACTAATTTATGGTCAAAATTCAAAAACAAGTAGACCCTAAAAAGCACAGAGAAAAATTTCAAAGATTTTGTGCAAGAAAATTTCCTTAATATGATGAAAAACATAAAGATATGTATTCAAATAGCTCAAAGAACCCCAAATATGATAGTCTCCAAAAGAAAATTACCAAGACATATCATAATCAAACTTTCCAAAATTAAAAACAAAGAATCCTGAAAGCAGCTCAGGAAAAACAAAAACTCACCCACAAAGGAGGGCCAATAAGACTAAATTCTCATTTCCTGAGACATCCATTTAAGAAAGAACACAGTAGTATGACATATGACATATATAAAACCCTGAAAGAACATGTTGCCAAATAATAGTTAATATCCAGCATAATTGTACTTCAAATATGATGGTGAAATTAGGACATACACAGATACATACATGAAAGAATTTGGAAAAGCCAGATGAACTTTAGAAGAAATGCCTAAGGAATTCTTTAGGCGAGAACCAACAATGGCTGACAGCAAGATGAAGTACTCAGGAATAAATCTAACCCAAAACACAAAAGACCTAAAACAAGAAAGTTATAAAACACTAATAGTAGAAACCAAAAAGACCTGCATAAATGAAAGAATATACCATGCTCATAGGTAGACTTAACATTATGAAAATTTCAATAATACCCAAAACAATGTACAGATATAATTCAATCCCAATACAAATTCTATCATCACTCTTTAAAGAGATGGAAAAATACTTTCCAAACATATATGGAACATAAAAAGATACCAGATAAGCAAAGCACTACTTTAAGCATGGCTTGGGGCTTCTGGGGCAGCTTTATCTAAAGGCCGGTGTTTGGGTTACCTAGTGCTGCTCTGACAAGAATATACCACAAAAGGAATGGCTTACATTTTATCTATCTGTCAGAGCAGCACCCTACTCTCTCAGTACCATATTCTGTTTTGGTTACCTAGTGCCACTCTAACAGAAATGTATACCACAAATAAGGTGGCTTCAACAAACAAGAGTTTATTCTCTTACAGTTTTGGAGACTAGAAGTTCAAATTCAAAATGTCAGGCTCTAGGGGCTGGATGAAAGCCTCTACACTTTGGCTTCAGCTCTGCCTCTGACTTCTGGCCCACTGAAGCTGGAGGATTTCTTCACTCAGGAAGCTGCTGACTGCTGAGGCTGACAAATCCAAGGTCAACAAGTAAAAACGCACAGTCTCGATGTTACCAAACCACACAGTGGGCCATTAATTCAAGTCCATTGAAAATCCCAGGATTGACAGAGCTACTGAATGAAGACTCAGCTACATGCAGTGTTCAAATGTGCCAAGAAGCTAGAGATCATTCCCAAGACTCTCTTTTCATACAGGAAGCAGACCACATCCCTAAGGCAGCTACTCAGCTACTCACAGTAGATTCTTTCATGGAGTAGGCTCCATCATGGGGAATACTACATCCAGTGGTGCAGCCATTCAACCAGACCCAGCCAAGTTGACACACAGCCTTAACTACAACAGCCAGGCCATGGACAGGTAGGCAGACTCACACCTTGGAGCTTCTGGGGAGACTTTATTTAAAGGCCAGGCTCCAGGTAGGTGAGAAGTGAGCAGAGCAGTTAGGAATAACTAAGGGAGACAAACTTGTCTGTCAGTTTGTCATACTGTGGTGGCTTGCATATTGCTGTGAGGCTGAAGGGTATGCCACCAGTGTTGTAAAACACCACCAGGGTTACCTATGGTGGACAGGTTTCAGCAGAGCTTCCAGACTAAGACAGACTTGGAAGAAGGAAGAGGACATCCATTTCTCAAAGAATTGGCCAATGAAAGCCTTATGAATAGCAGTGGAACACTGTCAGATATATTACTGGAAAATTTTAGGAATAGCCCTGAAGCATTGTCCAATACAGTGCCAGAAGATGATCCCTTCAGGTCAGAAGGCACACAAAATATGACTGGGAAAGAGCTGACTCCTCAGAGTAAAGATGATCTTAATGGTATGGAAGGAGTAAAGCTTTCAAGACATCCATTGGCTGATGTGGCATGACTCAAAAGGAGTAGAAACAATTGCAAACTTCAAATAATAATCAAAACATGGATTATAAAAACTATGAATCTAGGAAAACTGAAAGTTGTCAAAAATGAAATGGAATGCAGAGAAATCAATATCCTAGGCATAAGCGAACTGAAATGGACGGGTAGTGGCTATTTTTTATCAGACAATGACATGATCTACTATGCCAGGAGTGACAAATTGAAGAGGAATGGTGCAGCAATCATCATCACAAAGACCGTTTTAAGATCTGTCCTGAAGTACAATGCTGTCAGTGATAGGATAATATCCACACAGCTACAAAGAAGATCAGTTAATACTACTATTATTCAAATCTATGCCCCAACCACCAAAACCAAACATGAGGAAATTGAAGATTTCTACCAACTTTTAGAGTCGGAAATTCACCAAACATGCAATCAAGATGTGTTGATTATCACTGGTGACTGGAAGGCAAAAGTTGGAAACAAAGAAGAATCACCAGTAGTTGAAAAACATGGTCTTGGTGATAGAAATAAAGCTGGAGATCACATGATAGAATTTTGCAACACCAACGACTTATTCATTGCACATACCTTTTTTCAATAACACAAATGGGGGCTATACATGTGGACTTCACCAGATGGAATACCCAGGAATCAGATTGACAACATCAGTGGCAAGAGGCAATGGAACAGCTCAATTTCTTCAGCCAAAACAAGGCCAGGAGCTGATCGTGGAACAGAACATCAACTGCCAACATGCAAATTCAACGTGAAGTTGAAGAAATTAAAACAAGTCCATGAAAGCCAAAATATGACCTTGATAATATCCTTCTGGAATTTAGAGACCATCTAAAGAATAGATTTGATGTATTGAATACCAGTGACTGAAAACCAGAAGAATTGTGGGATGACATCAAGAACATCATCCATGAAGAAACCAATAGGTCATTAAAAAGACACTAAAGGAAGAAAAGACCAAAATGGATGTCAGAAGAGACTGAATCTTGCTCTTGAGTGGAGAGTAGCTAAAGCAAATGGAAGAAATGACAAGATGAAAGAACTAAACAGAAGATTTCAAAGAGCAGCTCAAGAAGAAAAAGTAAATTATTATAAGGAAATTTGGAAAGACCTGGATTTAGAAAACCAAAAGGGAAGGACATGTTCAGCATTTCTCAAGCAGAAAGAACTGAAGAAAATATTTAACCCTTGAGTTGCAATAGTGAAAGATTCTATGGGCAAAATATTGAATGATACAGGAAGCATCAAAAGAAAATGGATGGAATATACAGAGTCACTGTACCAAAAAGGATTGGTCAATGTTCATTTATTTCAGGAGGTGGCATATGGTCAAGAACCAACAGCAATGAAGGAAGAAGTCAAGGAAGCACTGAAAGAATTGGCAAAGAACAAGGTACCAGGAATTGGTGGAATACTCACTGAGATGTTTCAACAAATGGATGCTGCACTAGAGGCACTCACTCAACTATGCCAAGAGATTTGGAAGACACCTACCTGGCCAACTAACTGAAAGAGATCTATGTTTGTACCCATTCCAAAGAAAGGTGATCCCACAGAATGTGGAAATTATTGAACAATATCATTGATATCACACATAAGTAAAATCTTACTGAAGATAATTCAAAAACAATTGCAGCAGTATATTGACAAAGAGCTTCCAGAAATGCAAGGTGGATTCAGAAGAGGACATGGAGCAGGGATATCATTGCTGATGCCAGATGGATCTTTGCTGAAAGCAAAGAATACCAGAAAGTTGTTTATTTATGTTTTATTGACTATGCAAAAGCATTTGATTGTTTGGATCATAACAAATTATGGATAACATTGAGAAAAATGGGAATTTCTGAACACTTGATTGTACTTATGAGGAACCCTGTACATAGAACAAGAGGCTGGCATTCAAACACAACAAGAGGATACTGTATGGTTTAAAATCAAGAAGGGAGTGCATCAGGGTTTTATCCTTTCACTGTCCTTATTCATTCTGTATGCTGAGCAAATAATCTGAGAAACTGGATTATATGAAGAAGAACATAGCATCAGGATTGGAAGAAGACTCGTTTACAACCTGCAATACACAGATGACACAACTTTGCTTGCTGAAATTGAGGATGAGTTGAAGAATTTACTGATGAAGATTAAAGACTACAGTCTGCAGTATGGATTACATCTCAATATTAAGAAAACAAAACTCCTCACAAATGGTCCAATAAAGAGCATCACAATGGATGGAGAAAAGATTGTTGTCAAGGATTTCATATTACTTGGTTCTACAATCAACACCAATGGAAGCAGCAGTCAAGACATCAGATGAGGTATTGCACAGGGCAAATCTGCTGTAAAAGACCTCTTTCAAGTGATGAAGAGCAAAGATGTCTCCTTGAAGACTAAGATGCACCTAACTCAAGCCATGGTATTTTCAATAGCCTCATATGCATGTGAGAGCTGGACAATGAGTAAGGAAGACCAAAGAAAAGTTGATGCTTTTGAGTTGTTGTGTGGAGAAAAATACTAAGAGTACTATGGACTGTTAAAAGGACTAAAAGATCCATCATGGAAGAAGTGCAGCTGCAATTCTCCTTGGAAGCAAGAATGGTCAGACTTGGTCTCACCTAATTTGGTCATGTTTTCAGGAGGACCCATTCCCTGTAGAAGGATATCTTGTTGATAATGTGCTGGGTCAATGAAGAAGGGGGAAACCCTCAACAATATGGATTGACATGGTGGTTGCAATGATGGGCTCAGGTATAGCAAGGATTGTGAAGGTGGCACAGGACTAGGCAGTATTTTATCCTGCTGTGCACAGAGTCACTATGAGTCTGAGACAATAGCACCTGACACCAATAACAACACTAAAGAAGGAGAACAAAGTAGAAGGCCTCAATTCTCAAATTCTACCATACAGAGAGAACTCAGGCACACCCAAAACAGCAGGGCAGGAGAGAGAGAGAAAGGGGATTAAAAGCCAGGAACCTGGACAGAGGAGCAGTCAGCTGCAGGGATCCAGGTGAGGAGAGAGAACTCAGGCACACTCAAAGCAGCAGGGAGGGAAAGCGGGAGAAAGAGGATTAAAAGGCCCAGGAACCAGGAGTGAGCCCACGTGGAGAGAGAAACCTCTCCGAGAGCCAGGGCCAGAAATTCAGACATCTAGCCTCCAGAAGATATCCGAGTAGCCCTAAGGACACTCCGGACCCAGAAGACTAAAAAAGTGTGACATTCACCTTGTTATTCTTATACCCCACACCCACTTGGTGAACAGAGATTCAGCCATCCCCTACTACCACCCACCTTCAGGGTCTGCAGGAACTCCATCCCACTCTGTGTGTTTGGACAGAGCCTGGGTGTCCTGCCCTGCCTCCCCCGATTTTTTTTTTCCTATTTCTTTTTTTCTGGTTTTTAATTTGCTTGCTTTTGTCTATTTTAAAACTACTACTATTATTAGTACTTTTGACCTTTTTCAGCTTTTTTCTTTTCACTGTTCCTGGTTGCAAAATTATTTTCTTCTTTTTTTCTCGTGGTTAACCCCGTTCCTTGCTTTCTCTTTGCCTTTTTCCTTCATTATTCTCCTTCTCTGCCTTTTTCTCTTATTGCCCTATCCCCAGATATTGGAGGTTTTCTTGTTTTTTATTTATTTATTTATTTTCCTCTGACCTTGTTTGTCCGCAGGGTGCAGCCATTTTGATTGTTTACACATGGCAGCCATTTGGATATTTAAAATGACAGAGGGTTCAGGCATTTTGAATGTATTTAAAAGCAGTGGCCATTGTGGATATATAAAGTGATGGAGGGTGCAGCCATTTTGAATGTTTACAAATGGCAACCATTCTGGATTTTAAAGTGATAGCATTCTCATTCAGATTCCAGGGACCTAAGAACAGGCAGCAAGGCGGGAAGCAGGGAGAGGACAGAAAAGGCAAAGGGGCCTGGAACAGATCGAGGAGTTAGCTGCAGGGATACAGGTAAGGGTGGTTGAAGGGGTTTCCAACAGCTAAGGGAGACAAACTTGTCTGTTGGTTTGTCCTACTGTGATGATATGTTGCTGTGGGTCTTGAGGCTGTGCCACTGGTGTTTCAAACCCAGTGGGGTACACCTGTTGCACAGGTATCAGCCTGGTTTGCAGACTGAGACAGACTAGGAGGAAGGAGGAGGCCATCCACTTCTCAAAGAATTGGCCAGGGAAAACCTTAGGAATAGCAGAGAAACACTGTCTCATACATTACTGTGCAAATTTATGAATAGTCCAGAAACATTGTCCAATACAGATGAGGAAGATGAGTCAATTCGCTTAGAAAGCTCTCAAAGTAGGACTGGGAAAGAGCTGTGTTATCAGAGTAAAATCAGCCTTACTCATATGGATAAGGTATATCTTTCAAGACCTCCATTTGCTGATGTGGCACCACTCAAACTGAGGAGAAACAGCTACAAACATCCATTAATAATCAGAACACAGTATGTACGAAGTATGGATCTAGGAAAATTGGAAGTTGTCAAAAATGAAATGGAAAGCATAAAGATTGATATCCTAGGCATTAGTGAGTTGAAATGGACTGGTTTTGGCCATTTGGAATCAGATAACCGTATGATCTATTATGTCGGAAATAACAGTTTAAAAAGGAATGGTGTGGCATTCATCATCACAAAGGATGTTTCAAGATAAATCCTGAAGTACAATGCTGAAAGTGATAGGATAATATCCATATGCCTACAAGGAAGACC